>NC_049236.1:37815494-38115494 GCF_011100685.1 Canis lupus familiaris | reverse complement strand
GCATAAGCTGTTCCTGGTGTTCTTTCATCAATAGTTTTTCCAGGGAGGGGCCCATGAGTCTTTCCTGTCATTAACCCAACTTCTTTTCTCAGCTTTTTGGATTTTGTCCTTTGTAAATATGTTAATCCCATTAAAACCCAAGTATATTTCCTGCCATTGCTTTCTATGGGGGTAGCTGGTGAGATAATGGAGGGCAAGTCATGAACTCTAAGAACGTTGAGGTATTTCAGGGCACTGTAATGAAAAGAGCTGGTCTCTAAAGGTAGCTGACTTTAGTGAGTCTTGGGGTCCATCCATTATCCTCTGTGTCACCTTGTAGAGGCTACTAAACCTTAGAGTGCCTTCCATTTGTAAAATGAGGGTAATTCTATCTACCTCTTCTAGATTCCTACCATTCACTTGAATATTTTCACCAGAGAAAGAAATACATTAATATCACAATGGATATGGTCTACTGAACAGTGTACTTGTCTAGTCCTTGAGGGGATTGAAAAATTGGCAGAGCAGGTTATTAATAGTTTCCAAGTAGAATCTGTACCAAACGCTGCACTATTCTCTGCTTCCGAAGTGCAGACATGGGTTTTCTGTCTTATTTGTTGTGATGGGTTTGTTTATTGAGCTCTTCTTTTAGAACTGTCTAGAACTTTTCCAATTTAAGTGATTCTGAAATGACATTTCCAAAACTAGCCTAAGACTTTTCTCTGCTCTCCTTAGCCTCACCTCACATCCTTATGAAAGCACACCCAGGCTTCATTACATTTACCAAGATAGACTCAAGTAAATCCTACTGTAGATAAACAGCCCATAAAAATTAACCATGGGTGAGCAGCCTGCCTCTAAATGCACTCTTTAAAGGGCATGCTCTTTAAGGAGAGAAACCAACCAGGGAATGGATTTGGAGATAATTTGTGTCTTGCAGGTGTGACCTGATAAGGCACGAAAAAGCTCAACTTTATGACTTGAAATACAGGATGCCCATAATCAGTAAAGCCTACATCAGCCAAGTCATTTATGAGAGCAAGATAAATAGCTCATTATTTGCCAAGAGTAAAAAGGAATGGGCACAAAAGTAATATAGTAACATTTGCCAAGTACTTGTTATTTACGTTATTTCTTTATTAGTCCTCAAAGCTGTCCTGTGTGATAGGTATTACCTGTCCTCTTTTAGAAACAAGGAAATTGACCCCCATGAAGGTTTACTAATTTATCTCAATTTTCATAGCTGGGAGTTGGAGTGGTAGTTCTCATCCCCCAGGAGATACTTAGCAATGTTTGGAGACATTTTTGTTGCAACTAGGCGGAAACCCTACTAGAACCTAGTAGGTAGAGGCGGGGGATGCTGCTAAATAACCTAGAATGCACAGGATAGCTCTCTATATCAACCAATTATGTGCCACAAAATGTCATTAGTGCTCAATTGGAGAAACCCTGAGTTGAGGGGAGTGGCAATGAATTTGATTCTTAATTTAATGCTTATTTCTCTACTAAGGTTTTAAAGATAACAGTGTAATAGAACTACCATTGATCTTAGGTTTCTCCAAGCTGATGTTACTCTGGTACATGCTAGTTTCAGCTGTTATTTTGATTGGCCATTGTATCTATTTCCTTGGGTTCCTGAGGACCAAGCTGTTAACAGCTCCTGAGTAGCGCCTCAGGGTGTCACATGACCACATTTGTCAGTATCTGATCTAGGTGGTGGAAGAAGAATGGCCTTATCACAGAACAAAGAGGATATATTCAGGGGAAAAATGAACTACGGACTTTTAAAAAAAAAAAGGCTCTTCTTTGGTCTACCCACATCAATACTAATAATGCCTTACCCCACATATTTAGGGCTTTATAACTTCTGAGCGCTTTCATATTCCTTCAACACATATTTATGGAGGAGAAAATAAGCTAAGTAGTTCTGAGCATATGGTAGTGGCTGAAACAAGACTCTTGGCCTCCTGGAACTTGGGTATGAGGGACAAGTGACATGGGCAGTAAGGAAACAAGCATGTAATATGGCAAGAGAAAGATAAGCGCTGTAGAAAATAATAAAGCAGAGAAAACATAATGGTGAGTGTGGGGGTATGGTTGTTGCCATTTCACATGGGCGGGCAGGGAAGGTCTGAAAAGGTTAAGGTGGTATTTTTACAGATCCATGAAGGATGGAAGAGAGTGAATCATGTGGATATCAAGAACAGGAGAGTTTCAGGCAGAGAGAACAGCGATTGCTCCAGGATTGGTATGGGCTTAACAAGTTCAAGGAACAGCAAGGAGGCCAGTGTGGCTGAAACTGAGTGAATGAAGGGGGGAGCTAGGGGAGATGGAGTCCCCGAGGTAGCAGCCAGGGGACCCGGTAAACTACTAAAGGACTTTGGATTCTCCTCTGACTGAGGTGGGGAGCCACTGAAGAGTTTTGAAGAGAGGAGTGACATGATCAGACATGATTTTAAAAGATCAGTTTGGCTGTTGTGTTGAGACTGAACTAGAGGGGCTAAAGCCAGGAGACCAGTTCCAAGGCTGTTCCCATAATCCAGAAAAGGAGCAACAATGGTTGGCAGCAGAGATGTAACAGTGATGGGGTGGTGAAATCAATCTGATTCTTGGTAACTTTTGAAGGTTGAGCCAGCAGGATTTGTATCGTATGTGGGGTATGAGAGAAAGGGAGGAAAAGAGATGGCTTTCAGAACTTTTGCCTCAGAAATGTCCTCATTTCTGATGGGGAAGCTTTGGAGAAGTAGATTTGAGGTGAAAAATCAGGAGTTGTGGTTTGAACATGATAAATGTAAGGTGTTTACTGTACATCAGACTGGAGGCATAGAGTTATGTCTTAGCATGAAGCATATAACATATCCAACATTATATTTCTCTTTGATCAAAGGCCAGTGTTTAATTCACACACCTATGGCTATAATGTGTTGATTCTATCTGATTCTAACACTAATGTCCTTCTACTGATGGAGGAAACATAAGAAAGAAATTTTTGATAGCATCAGTTTCTAAAAACTGTCTTCAAACTGTGCTTCTTAAATGATCTTCCCTAAAAAGCAAGGGACAGCCAGTTACATTTGGATAGAGACGGAGCACATTAAAATAAATTGACCTCCTGGCTTGGCCCTTAGAATTATTATCAAAGTTATGAAAAAAGCAGAGCAAAGAAGCCCAAGTAACTCAGATTCTGCCTACTTCAAACATCACTTCTTTCTAAAGCTTGCTTTTTCTTTATTTATTCATAGAGTTAATAAAAAATGAAATCATACTCCATGGGCCAACCCTTTTTTTAAATAATAAATTTATTTATTATTGGTGTTCAATTTGCCAACATACAGAATAACACCCAGTGCTCATCCCGTCAAGTGTATGGGCCAACCCTTAATATTTTTCCCTAAGTTTTTATACATAAAATTTCAAACATACAGAATTGTTCAGTAAACATACATATGTCTACCTCCTAGTTTCTGCAGTTGATATTTCCCTCTATTTCTTTTCATCCCTCTATCCATCAGTCCAATTTTATGTTTTTTTTTTTTTTTTTTTTTAATTTTTATTTATTTATGATAGTCACACAGAGAGAAAGAGAGAGAGGCAGAGACACAGGCAGAGGGAGAAGCAGGCTCCATGCACCGGGAGCCCGATGTGGGATTCGATCCCGGGTCTCCAGGATCACGCCCTGGGCCAAAGGCAGGCGCCAAACCGCTGCGCCACCCAGGGATCCCCAATTTTATGTTTTTGATGCATCCCAGGGTAAGTTGCAGCCATCACTACCCTTCACCCGCTAAAGGCCTCAGCATGCATATCATTAACCAAGTTCCATATTAAACCCTTGAGTTTTCCCATACGTGGGTCATCTGGTTTTCAGTGGCTCTCTTAAACAGCATGTGGTTGATTTTTGGATTTGGATCTACTCTAAGTGCATACATCTTTTAGAGAGGAGCTTATAACCCCATCGCATTGATTGTGATTATGAAATGCCAGTTCTCACTTCTGGCTTCCTATTCTATATCTTTATTTGTGTATGCCTTCTTGACATTTTCCTTTTTATTCTTCTATGACCTTTAGTCATTTATTCAAGTTTTCTCCGGTCTTTGTCTTCCAGTGAACACATTGTATTTTTTTGTTTTTTTTCCAACTAGTAGCTACCTTTAAATGAAAAATGTTGAGTCTAAATTTTTCTATTCACATCAAGATTAAAAAAGCATTCCTATCACCTCCTTTGTTGTGAGATGAGATCATTGAAGCTCCTTTGCTTTCCTTGGCAGCTGAACCATTTCAAAGTTTTGGCCCAAGAAATCACAGATTCAGAGCATATCAGGTTCTCATTTTTTTTTTTTAATCAGGTTCTCATTTTGCAAGAAAATAAACTGAGGCCCAGAGGGGAAAAAAGACTTTCTCCTCAAAAACCCCAACTGAGTGGAAGAATCAGAGAGCTAGATAGCGCAGTGCATCTAGTCTACCTCCACCTTTAACTCAGACAACACTCAAACAATTCTTGACAATTCCAGACTGATGAGAAAATACACTAGTTTTAGAGGATTAAAGAAAATGGATTTCTCAATTCACTGTAGAAGTTTAAAAGCCTTCCAGGAAATACTTCCATCTCTATGATAAAAAATTTTAGCCTACATTCTATTAATCTTTATGTCCACAGTGGAAAAGCCTTTTGCTTAATAATATCCTCTCAAATATTTGAAGACTATTCTTATGTCTCCCCATAGTCTCTCTTCTCAAGAATAAATAATCCAAATTCCTTTGAACTTTTCTCATAAATTCTTCTTTCCATTCTTTTATTAATCTTTCTAAGTTTCCATGAGCTTTCTTCAAATTTTCTGTCTTGCTTCTAGATTGCAAAGCCAGGAAAGGACAAAGTACTGTGATACTGATTATCGAATTTATGCCAAACTGTGTGCTCCTTGAGGGAAGGGGCCATTTCTTCTTCAACTTTGTACCCCTAGATTACAAGGGGTCAGCAAACTTAAAAAATTTTTTTTATTAAAATTCAATTTGTCAACATACAGTATAACACCCAGTGTTCATCCTATCAAGTGCCCTCTTTAAGTGCCTGTCACCCAGTTGTTAAGTATTTTACACTTTGTAGGCCAAGAGGCAATGTCCTCTACTTTCTGAATAGCTGTTCTCTCTGAAAGGCCAATAGTCCTTTCTTATGTTTTACATTATGGAAATGTGAAAATCATTCCTAGATGAAGGGCCGTACAAAAATAGGTGGTAGGCCAGATTTGGCCTGTAGCTGCTAGTTTGTTGACTCCTGCTTAGATGCATGATACATAGTAGGCAGTCAACACATTTTGTTGAGAAAGAATGCATGAATTTATGAAGATTATTTCATAGTATCTGTCTTTCTTTCATATTCTTGCTTGACACTTCTATTATATCGCTGGCTCAGTGAGCTTGTCCACTACGATCTTAGATTTTCCTCTGCCCTATACACCCATGGTCAGCACTTTCACAGGCTGTTTGTACTTGAGCAGTTTAATTGTTACTCCCTTCTTCTAAGGTGTGGTAGCGACCCTCTCTTGACCATCCATTGCTGGTGGCTTTGTATCTCACTTTTAATTTAGTGAGGCCATTTTGAGCTTTTGTTTTCCCAGTGTGTTCAGCTGCTGCCCTACTTTCAAATTGTGTATGAACTTAACAAGCAGCCCCAGGTGATTGACAAAACCAAAATGCTGGACCCATTCAATGACCTCAACAAAGGCCCCAAGCTCTGTTTCCATTCTTATGACTCTTACCTGGAATTGGGAAGTTCATGCCTACTTACTGTCCTGGAATGGATTGGTAAGGGCTCAGACAGGCTCACAGAGAAGGTTGACACTAATGGCAAAAGAAAAACACCCTTCCTTTCTTTCTCTTTAGCTTTTGGGCCTGAAGAGAACACTTGTCAAAGACTGAGGGAGTGTGGAGGTCTATATTAGTTAGTAGCATTGCCATTCTGAGCTGAATTGGGATGAAACCATCCTGAGCAGCACAAATATATAGCATCAGGGGGATCAAGCTGCTTTACAGAATGCCTGGAGGCTGATGCTTGGGACTGAGCACATCACCGCTGCCATCCACTTTGTCCCACTTCTACTTTCGGATGAATTGATTCCTAGGTCCACAGATGCCTTTTTGACTGAAGCTCCCTATTCATCTGCAGTGATCTTCTGTGGATACTTTGTGTCTCTTTTGGCCAGGATCCAATGGATCCACCCAAAGACTACTGGTGGGTCAACATGGAGCCATGCCTCTTCAGTCCTCAGCGCTCTGCCTTGGGACACAGATGTGAGATCAAGGCTGATGGAAAACATGGGAAGGGAGTGTTCCTTTTTCTCCAAGCTCCAGGCTGTAGGTGGCTACAACTTTCAATCCAAGGGAAATGGGAAGAGCTTTACCTTGGTTCCACAGGGGTGATATGTGTTGCTCATAGTCTGTTTTATCTAGTCCTCTCTTCACCTCCTCTCTCCCCTTCTCCATGTTGCTGAAATTGCTGTGATTGCTACCATTTAAAATGTCAGGAAAGCTGCATTTATTTACAACGACTTCCTTCTTAACCAGCTGGGGGAAGTTGCAAAATAGCCAACCCAGTGGTGGATCAATCTTTAACGTTCTTTCAAATGTTGAAGTAAAGAAAATGATGACAATTTTAAGGCTCTATTAGGTGGAAATGATCTACGAGGGATGGCGGACAGCTGAAGGTCACAAATCAGGCAGCTTGCCTGTGGCTCAGTGATTCAGAAGTGTGGAAAGCAATGGGAAGTGTGTTCCTGAGTTTTATGAGAGTCTAAGTTTGGGAATTTATCAGCGTGTGCCTGGGATTTGCTGTAATGAGCCTCTTCACTCCTCTCATAAAACAAACCAGCATCTGATGAAAAGCTGGCTGGCCTTCCTTAGATACAGATACTAATTTATTTTGATTTTAGGGGGAAAAATATCACGCCTTTGTCCAGCTTACCTGAGAAATAGTCTCATTGGCATGTGGGGATCCTGCTTATTTCCCACCTGGTTAAAAGAGCAACATCAGTGACACTGAATATGCATATTTTCCATTATTAATGTTTCAAGAGCTTCTTTTAACATATTTTAGATTCTGGGTATACTTTTTCTATTTTTGTTAGAGATCCTTCTTTACCCTGTGTGTCAATCAGGATGGGCTTGGTCATGCTGGGGCAGCAAAACCACTTCAAAATCTCAGTGGCTTAAAACAGTGGAGATTTATTTCATATTTAAGCCACATGTCTGTCATAGGCTGTGCTCCATGATGTTTTCTGTCAAGGACCTCACCATCCATAGCAAGGGTTGGCAATTTTTTTTGGTAAAGGGCCAGACAGTGAATATTTTAGACTTTTTTTTTTTTTTTAATATTTTAGACTTTTAGAGATCCCATGGTCTCTGTTGCAGCTACTCAGCTTTGCCATTGTAGTGCACAGACAGCCATGGACAATGTGTAAAGGAATGGGTATTGCTGTGTTTCAACAAAACTTTATTTATAAAAACTGGCAGAGGGCTGGAATTTGGTCTATGGGCTGTAGTTTGCTCCCCTGGTGGTTGGGAGAGGAAAGGAAGTTGGCACATCTTTTTTCAGTTGTTTAAGGTTTAACTTCCATTCATATTTCCTTGGCCTCAGTAAGTCACATGGCCATGCCTAACTTCACAGTACATAAAGTGCGCAGTCTTCATTTTTGCCCAGAAGGAGAACTGCAACTAACAGTGAACGGCACCAACGGTCATACCCTTCTCCTCTATTCTTTTTAGAGAAGCCAGTATTTCCTGAACTTCTAGACTTGCACTTTTCCAAAAGGTAACCTTTAAATGCAATCTCTATGTGTTATAATTCAGTTGCTTTGATGGGAGCTAAACAAATTTAGGAGATGAACAGGATCGAATTTTCCTTCATTGTTCTCAGCATTAAATATGTGACTTTTTTTTTCCTTTAAGGCCACCAAAGCTCTGAGTCCCTATACCAATCTGAAGTGAGATTAAGTTTATCCATCCAGCTCATTTTCTAGTATTTAGATTTCTGGAATCCAGAGTGACCACATTTTTTCCTTGGCTTTTTTTCCCCCTCTATAGCCATAGAAGTCTGAGGCTCTCTCACCTTTCACTGGGACAGGATTGGGCCTGGGTCTTGCTGACCTCCTTGGTCACGGTGACATCTCTTTGTGTCCCCAGGGGAGACCAGCAGTTTCCACCAGGAGGGGTCCCTGGGGCCTTCCTTTGTCTTTCAGCATCAATTTCCTTCTAAGTTTTGCAACCAGGAAAGGAGCTGTCGCTTCAACCAGGAGAGGGCACTGTGCACAAAGTCTAGAATACTCAGTTCCTTTTGGTAGAGGCACAAATTAAGGATTAATGAAACCCATATTCAAATGCTCAAACTATAGCACCTATCATAAAACAAACCAAAACACCACACTAGGAATGTACTCTATAAAAAGGGAAAAAATGCAATTTATTAACAACTTGTACATTCCAGAAGGTACAAATTGCCTCGTTAAATCAACCAAACATTTTTAGTGGCTGTACCTCTTCTTTTCTTACAATGCGAACTCAGGCTCTTTGAACCAAAGCGTGCCCTGGTGTTGGCTGTTTTAGATGAGGTTCCAGGGACCTTGTGGGCCAAGGCTTTAGGAAAGATAGGGAGGTTAAGTCCTGTTGAAAAAAAAAAAAATTTGCCTCTTTCGGCATCTTTTCCCATAGGAAAGTGAATAACACTTTAGAGAAACTACACAATGTGGGAAGCAAGTATAACTATATTCAGTGGTTCCCTAAGTGCTGAAATGGAAGACATCAAATTTTGTAAATAGGGAAATTTTGAAAAGACAACTTGGTTGTAAACTTTTTTGTCTCACCATGTTGGTTCATTTGTACCTAAGCATCTATCTCTGTCTGTAGTAGAACCACACAGATCTTTTTACTGCAAATGTCTACTTAGTCACTAAGCTTTCTCCTTGGATCCTGACTATGATCACTGTGTTACTACCCACTCTCAGTCTCAGTCTTCTTGTCTGCAATATGGACATAATGATAGTGCCTATCTCAGAAGTTGTCATGAGATTCTTATTATCTCGTATTCTTTTGTTGTCTCTTCAGCAGCAAAGATGTTATGCAACCAAGTGGACATTTGAAAGAAGTAGAGGAAAGGTCATTGCAGCAGCAGATTGGAACAGAAATAGCAAGAGCTATAGAAAGGCAATTGATCAGTTGATGAAGTCATGGTGCCTTATGTCTGTACAGTGAGAACTTTTGGAGAGATTGAGAATTCTCTGCAGTTGAATGTCAATTCAAATACAAAATTAAAAAAAAGAAGACCAGTTAAAGATGAACGCATGTAAATGAACATGGAAAACAGATTGGTGTGGGACATGAAAGAGAATTAGCACAGCCCAGAGAAAATACATGGTGACCGGTGTGGAAATAAATGAAGACCAATCAAATGAGAACAAGCAAAGGCTATGTATTCAGAGCTTGATATAGCAAGAAAGCCATTATCATTTGTATTTGGCAGACCCAAAGGCAGGCAGAAGAATGGGAAAGCTTTATAGTGGATACAAGAAGACTCCTGGGATGCCCTGATTGGAGGCTGTTTCCATGAGGAGGTGGTAAGCAGCTTAACTGGAAGTGGGGCATTCTATGTTGTTGGTTATGGGTGTATATTTGGCTCTCTCTGGTTGCAAGTGGGGTTGAAAATTAGGAAGGCTGTCAGCTATTAATCATGTCTTGGCCATTTGGATCCAGTTGTTTCAGGGGGTTTTTGATCGGCTTCCTGTTGATTGGCCTTGTGTTTTCATCCGTAAAATGGGGATAATCATAATTACAGCAATTCACTGTACTCTGTAAGTCATTTCCACATCATTGGCACATATTAAACACTCAATAAATATCTTCTGCTACAACTGCAAATTAAATTGCCCGGAGATTCCAGTGGTACAGATGATACATACTCCAGTGAAAAGGAAGGAGGGATTCCTGGAGCCTGTCCTGAAGGTTGGGTGTTTTTCTGGGGTGGAAGCCAAGCAAGACCATTCCAATAGTATGTGGGCACCAGAGCAAAGTGAAAGCATTGTGTAGCATTTCTGAAAGGCATGCAGTAAAATAATAAAACATCCAGTTAATGATGAAGGCATGAGGAACACAAGTTGAAACATTCGGGAATTTCTGCTCCACATCTCAAATGTTGGCAATCACCCTTCCGCAGATGCACGGCGGAGTCCTGATTTATTTACTAGTGCTTCAGCAAAAGGGCCTTGATTACGGGGAGAGTTGAATAGGGGTTGTTGATTGAGTCTCAGGTGGAGAAGAATTTAGTGAAATACATTTCACAGGGGAGAAAACTAGGAGGGCTCTAAGCTTAAATGTTCCCATTTCACATGTCAGTGCTGCGAATCTTCTTTCCCCAAATGAGAGTGCTACCTTAGGAGGACTGAATGTGGTAACAACTGTGAAAGCTGCAATGTGATGCTCAGTGTTTCCTGAATATTGGAAATATTTTAATATTATTTTCCTTTTGCATTCTTTTAGTGACAGAAGAAGTAACACTTAGAAAATGTACAGAATACTGGAATAGTTATCCTAAGATGGGAAATGAGGGTATATATAAATACATGAACAACAGTGTGGTTGAGTTTGCTGATTATCCTCCAAAATCCATTTTCCTTTTCTCCTACTGTAATAGAATCCTTCATTCTTAGATGGGCCCATGGCAACTTGGAATAACCACTGCATTTTCCAGCCTCGTTTAAAGTAGGCGTGGCCATGGGTGGTGGCTGTCAGGGGAGTCAGACTGTGAAGTTTATCAGATCTTTTTTCAAAAGAGATTTTATTTATTTATTCATGAGAGATACAGAGTGAGAGGCAGAGACACAGGCAGGGGAGAAGCAGGCTCTCCACGGGTTGCCCAATGTGGGACTCAATCCCAGTACCCTGGGATCACAGCCTGAGCTGAAGGCAGATGCTCAACCAATGAGCCACGCAGGTGTCCCCACTTCTATCTTTTTAAAGCCACTGTTGTTTGGGCTTTGGTTCACTTAAAGCAAAATCCAGTTCTAATAACTATATACAGTCATTGAAAGACATGGCTTTAAAGGGACTTGAACATTTTAAATTTAATTTTTTAAAATTTAAATTCAGTTTAACATGTAGTGTATTATTAGTTTCAGAAGTAGAATTTAGTGATTCATCTAGTTGCATACAGAACCCAGTGCTCATTACTTCAAGTGCTCTCCTTAATGTCCATCACCCAGTTACCCCATCCCTCCACCCACCTCCCCTCCTGCGACCCTCCATTTGTTTCCTAGAGCCCAGCATCTGTTACAGTTTGCCTCCCTCTCTGTTTTCATCTTATTTTACTTTTCCTTCCCTTCCCCTATGTTCATCTGTTTTGTTTCTTAAATTCCACATATGGGTGAGATCATATGGTATTTGTCTTTCTATGACAAATTTCCCTTAGCTTATTTCTATGACTTATTTCCCTTAGCTTAATACCCTCCAGTTCTATCCACGTTGTTGCAAATGGCAAGATTTCATTCTTTTTGATGGCTGAGTAATATTCCAATCTCTCTGTCTCTCTCTCTTTCTCTCTCTGTATATACACATACGCACATTTACCACATCTTTATCTATTTACCTGTTGATAGATATCTGGGTTCTTTCCATATTTTGGCTATTGTGGACATTGCTGCTATAAACACTGGGATACAGGTGCCTCTTCAAACCACTATGTTTGTATCCTTTGGATAAATATCTAGTAGTGCAATTGCTGGGTTGTAGGCTAGCTCTGTTTTTAATTTTTTGAAGAATCTCCATATTGTCTTCCACAATGGCTGTGGAAAGGGGAATGCAGTTTGAATTCCTACCAACAGAGTAAGAGGGTTCCCCTTTCTCTACATCCTCACCAATATCTGTTGTTTCCTGATTTGTTAATTTTAGCCATTCTGAAAGGTGTGAGATGGTATCTCATCCTGGTTTTGATTTGTATTTTCCTGATACCAAATGATGTTGAGCATTTTTTCATGTGTCTTTGGCTATTTCCATGTCTTCTTTGGAGAAGTATCTGTTCACGTCTTCTGGCTGTTTCTTGACTGGATTTTTTGATTTTTGGGTGTTGAGTTTGATAAGTTCTTTATAGATGTTGGATACTAGTTCTTTATCTGATAAGACGTTTGCAAATATTTTCTCCCATCCTGAAGGTTGTGTTTCAGTTTTGTTGACTGTCTCCTTTGCTGTGCAAAAGCTTTTTATCTTGATCAAGTCCCAGTAGTTCATTTTTGCTTATGTTTCCCTTGATTTTGGTGACACCTAGCAAGAAGTTGTTGTGGCTGAGGTCAAAGAGGTTGCTGCCTGTGTTCTCCTCTAGGATTTTGATGGATTCCTGTCTCACATTGAAGTCTTACATCCATTTTAAGTTTATTTTTGTGTATGGTGTGAGAAAGTGGGGGACCTGACCATTTTAGGAGACAAAGTCAAGACCCCCAAAGAACGTGAGTTCCTCACAAGAACCTATTTTAAAATGCCATTCCATCAAAATGAGGAAGGAAAACAACCAGGTTTATTGGTTTCCAGTAATAAGGCTAGCCAAGGCAAGCTTTGATCTCATGTTGTTCATTAATTAAAAAGACATAGGTAGTGTCAGCATGGACAGGTTACTGTATTCTAAACTTGTGCATCATTTTGGACCATGGCAGTCTAGAATTGCTAAGAATCTTAAAAAATAGTACTATTGTGATAGGTCTTCTCCTTTTAGACTGGATTTTGGGATGGCTTATGGTAGTGCAAAAAACCAAAAAATGTGCATTTGATACTTGTACCAAAGCATACATTTTAAAGATTAGGACCCCACCTATGGCATAATCACGTCACTGCATTTGCGTCTTATTGCTGATAGTTTAGTAATTATTAATGTTTTGGATAGGTTTCAAGAGAAATTGGTATAGATCCCCTGGCCCCTCTTCAATCTCTGGAATAGTAACTTCCCTCATGTTTAACTGCTATCCACAGTACAGCTGCTGGTTCACCTACTAGAAGACTGAGCCTGCCTTAATTATAGTGCCAGATATTAGGAGGTGTTTCTTTTCCTGGAGGCTAAGGCCACGCAGAATTATTTTGTTACGTACATCTTCCCTTTATGTGTAGATCTTGGATGATTTGTGGTGTAAGTGTCTTACATAATAAGGAGAACCATTAGAAGTTATTCAAGTAGCTGATGGGGTTAGTGCTGCTTCCCACTTCCGTGAAGGTTTCCCTGGTGATTTCATTGCAAGTAGTTTTGAATGGCTTCCAACAGCTGTAGTTGGTACCTTCAACTTGTCCTTAAATTTAGTATTTTGTATTTTAAAAGTTTACATTAATGATTTTCTTTCGCTTCATTGTAGCCAATTTGGTGTCTTGCACCAAATAGGTACTTGAATGCTTGTGCATTTGTCACCCAATGGCTGTGGAGGCTCAGAATGGGAGTTGGGGCAGGCTGGGCTTTGCCGTAGTCCTGTCTGATGAAAAAATTGATCCTAATTTTAGGGTGAGTTTTTTTGAATTTTGAACAACCTACAAATACACAAATACCACAAATACAACCTACAAGTTATCACTTAACCAACTCAGTAAGGCAAATGGTGGGTAACAGCTCAACCAGTAAATTCGAGTTTTTTTTTTTTTAATATAAGCTGAAGAGGACTGAATTAATCATATTTCTAAGTAAGTAGAAAATTAACATCACTGTTTCATGCAAAGTTCTTATTTGTCTGTATTTGTTACTTTTTATCCCATCCCCATTCTGTTCCCAGTAGATAGAATATGTTTTATATGCATCTTTCCTCTGTGTGTATTTTTTTAAAATGAAATAATAAACAACACTTGTATAGAACTTACTATGCTCTAGGCTGTGTTCTAAGTCCTATATGTATAATCATAAATCACTTATTTAATTGCCATAACAAATTTATGAGTGAAGTACCATTATCATCTCCATTTAATAGAAGAAAGAACTGAGGCACAGAAAGGTTAAGCAACTCGCCTAAGGTCACACAACTACTAAGCAATGAGGTTGGTATTTAAACCCAAGCATTTGAGCTCTTGAACCCATGTCCTTAATCACCAACCACACCACCAAAACATGCACTGTGCTTTGTGTGTCTGCGTTTTAAACTTATGTAAATGGTGTTGTGTAAATGGCACTGTTATAAATCTCATTAGTTTCTCACACTTTGCCTTTAAGAAGTGCGCATGTTGTTTTGCTCACTTGCGATCCATTCTTCTGATGGCTGTACTCCAGGGTGAACATCTATCACATTTTGCCTCTCTATTCATCCAGTGCTGACACTCCAATATTCTGTCTCCACAAATAATGCTGCAATGAACATCCTCCCTCAGGACTTGTGGGAGACTCTCTTTGGGATATAAACCATGATTTTTCTTTATATAGAAAATGTGTGCCTCCTATGAAACAGGAAGATGGTAAATTTAGAGCCCCTTTCTGAAAAAATTGCTTATGCCATTGCAGTCATATCTCAGGCACTGTTCTAGACATAGGGTCGTCACAAGGTGGAATACAGATATTCAGTTACAGGACATCAGAATCCTTTGATTTACTAAATAAATAATCAATTTGTAAATGTTTATTCGTGCCATTCATGTGCTAGTAAGTATTAGAGGGGTGGCACAGGATGGCTAAGGTACCCTTGGTCCCAACATAGTGAAGAGATTAAGGATCTGGATGTGGATTTGGGGTGATATGGTTCCAGGGCCACTTCTATTACTTGTACTTGTTTTTTTTTTTTTTTTTTTTTTTTTTTGAGGACCAAACTTTAATATTTCAAGGACATCTCAAGTGAGTTACTGGTGGGGTTACAGAAGCTTCCATTCATGCCACCATAGCAAGAGTCAAGAATTCTGAAAGTTGAAGCAATTACTGCTTTGGATACATAACAATATATTAAAGCATATCAGAAAGTGCAAAAAAAGAGGCATTCAGCAGAGCAAAAAAAAAAGCAACAGGCTGATTGTCCTAACAGAAGCTCTTTCTAGAGCTCAGTCCCAGGGATTAGAACTGCCTCAGCCAGAGAGAGGTCCAGACATGGGTTTTGATGGATTCTTATTACAACTAGTCAAAGGCAAGCTCAAAAAAACCGAGGTTCACACTTCCCCCATGACTATCCTTGCAACAAAGAGAACATTTGGTTACCTCTCACACGTAGGCTGAGCAAGAACCCAGTGGCGGGACTTAGCCAGTGATTCTGACCCCAGGCTGACATCTCTGGGCCCGAGCTCTGAGCTCCTCAGGCAGGATGGCCTGGAACTGCTCCTGTACCAGCATCTCCACAATCTGCTCCTTTGTGTGAATATCGGGTCTCAGCCATTGTCAGGCAAGCTCTTGGAGATGTCTGAGGACATCCCTGGGCCGAGCTGCATCCTCATAGTGGAATCTCTGGAACCTCTGCCTAGAGACTGCCGTGTTGGGAGGATTCCTTCGTGGCATGGTCTCCAGGTCTTCAACAGAGTCTGCATCGAGGCACTCTGGTGGCGCCCAGACCTGGGGAACCGATATTAGGACAACTTCTGGCTCCTCGGCCATCATCTCATTTGAAGATGACCCTATTTTATCATTCTGGACTTCTTTACTTCTTTGTGTCTCTTGGTACCCTTCAGTCTCCATTGTGTTAAATTTCTTGAGCCCTCCGAGGCCATTTTTCTCATATATAAAATGAAGATGACAAAGGTGGTTCTGGGGATTAAATGTTGTTGGGATTAAATTAAAATGGACATAACTGTTTTTGTTGTGAAGATTAAATGAGATAGGGCTTAGCATAGAGTCTGGCCTGAAATAAATGCTCAAAAGGTTGGATAATCCCTGCCATCAAGAAGCATCTAGCCTAGTGGAAAAGACAGACAGGGAGATAAATATTCATAGTGCGTGTATAAGGAAGATGGCAGCAACATGTACCAAGTGTGGTGGGAGCACAGAGGAAGGGGCACTGAAGAAAACATTGATACTTATTATTTATTCCATGCCTATCTTCTATCTAGACACTGTCTATGTGTTATTTTGTTCTGGCTTTCTAAGGTGTATCTCATTATTTCTATTTGATAGAGGTAGAAACCAAGGCTTGACTGCAACTTGCCATTCAAAGTCACTCACCCAATTGTGGTACAGAAAAGATTTGAATTCCTGTCTGGCTGACCCTAAAGCCTGTATTTGTTTCAACTATACCAAAGAGGAGCCAGAATTTGATCTGGACCATTAAGGCTGAGTAGGCATTTTCTAGGTGGATAGACTATGCAAACATTTTTCTTGGCACCTTTACTTTGGGGTCTTTCCAAAGAACCATATTTTTATTCCTTCATTGACAGTACACATGTTTATCCAGAATTTATTCTGGCTGGCTTCTAGAAATGCAAAGATTAAGAGATAAGGTCCCTGTCCTTCAGGGGTTTATAATCTCATCACAGAGATGGCTGCATTCACATGTGCCATCCATAACCAGATAGGTAATGATACAAGGTTGCATAACATGCCAGAAAAATGATAGGGGTATCCAGTTGAGTACAGAGGAGGGAGACATCACTGAGGGCCCAGTGGTTTGAGGCAGGAGTAGATGGGATTGCATCAAAATGAAGGAGGGAGCAGTTTGGACACTTGGAGTATGTACTGCCGTGTTATATCTAATGCAATCTAAGGTTGCATTCAAAAGAGTTGCATATAAACATAAATTCATGGAAAGTCAGATTTTACTCTTTAAGGTTCCTTAAATAGGCAACAACGAATAGGCTCTTGTATTGATTCTGTGGGGGTGCATGCATCTTCTATATTCAAGCTCAGTATAATCACTTTTCCCTGCAGACTTAGCACAGATTGCTGCTTCTTTGGACTATAGAGCCTCTTTCAGACCTCGGATTTCTCTAGATGGCTTGCCTTTGAGATAGTGTTGAACAAAAACAGCAGTGCTTGAATTGTTAGAGTCAAATGGGTGAGCCATGATGTCTGTACTATTGGGAATATGAGGCATTGGGGATTGGTGGAGGACAAAGAGGTGGTCTGTGGCCTCTGTGGCTGTGGCCACCTCCTTGACATCTGAAAGTTCTGTCTGCTGAGGAGAAGCCTGAGTGAGCTCAGGCACAGAGGAATGATCACATCTACACTTCTGATGTGCATAGATAAGCTGACATGAAAAATGTGTCACATATTGTGAGCTAGTTTGAGGTGCTGATGTTCAGTTTGAGGAGGAGGGACAGTAGGTAGCAGAGGGAACTTCACTTGGAAAGGAGACACAATCTATGTTCATGTCATGTGCCATCCAGTGGAATGGAGGAATGACTAGGGTGTGGGAGGATTGCATAAAGGCTGAATTCTCATATTTAATCTATTTAGGATATTACATTAGCATAAAAGTGGACTTAAAGGAATGCACATGGGTATATCTGGGTTTGTTGGGAGAAAAGGATTTGGGGGGGGAATAGAGACAAAATTGGAAAGGGACTAGGTGGTGGGGTACTATAATGTGTAGGATAAGGGCTCAATCTTCTAGGGTGACATTTTGATATCTCTGTATATGCCTGATCAGGGATTGCCAGTTGAAAATAAAAGTTTTTGGAAGGCTAAACAAGTGATTATGTGTAAGCTGGATTGGTTGGGAGCCCATAACTAGTGATCTGGAGCCTACTTGGAAGTGGTGGCAAAATTCTGGTGAAAGGCAATGAAGGTCTAGACATGGTGATGGAGAGGAAGAGGAACCCGCATAAGAGAGAGATCTGAAAAGAGTTATGCAGAATCAGTAGAGCTTTGTAAACTGGAAAGGCACTGGGAACAACCAAATCTACATCATAATCACCAACTCCAACATAAATCCAGGACTGCCTCTCTGGCTCCCTAACTTCCATGCAACTGGCATCGTTTATTGAGGTTGGAGGAGATCTCTGAGCTAAAAACCAATTGAAAGATACATGTACTCTTACACCATACACAAAGATAAACTGAAAATGGTTGAAAGATCTAAATGTGTGACAGGAATCCATCAAAATCCTAGAGGAGAACACAGGCAACACCCTTTTTGAACTTGGCCATGGCAACTTCTTGCAAGACACGTCTATGAAAGCAAAAATGAACTATTGGGACTTCACCAAGATTAAAAGCTTCTGCACAGCAAAGGAAACAGTCAACAAAACTAAAAGACTACCTACAGAATGGGAGAAGATATTTGCAAATGACCTATCAGATAAAAGACTAGTATCCAAGATCTATAAAGATCTTATCAAACTCAACATCCAAGGAACAAACAATCCAGTCATAAAATAGGCAGAAGACATGAAAGATAAATTTAGAACTTACATGGAGGCAAAACCTTAGATTGTGTTCTTGGAACAGTATTAGTGGAGGACACAGCTTTGGACCATTGCCAAGTAGGTTTCCTGTCATTTTTCCCCCAAGTCTAGATCTTGGGACAACCCAGTGCTGGGTTAGTCTAGATCAGTTACTGTGCTGGTCTGCTGTGGTGCCCCTGATGGTGTGGACAGAGGGCATATACCTGAAGGAACCCACTCAGGTAATAAATGTGGACTTTTCCCTTCCCACCTATCCAGTCAGATGTATGGATACTTTCCATTTGGAGGGGAGGTGAGCAAGGGGTAGGACATGTCAGAAGGGTGCACTAACATGCGGCTAGCTATGCAAGGAGAAGGAAATGGATTTCCCCCAACATGGCTGGATATGATCAAAGACAAGAACGGAATTGATAGGGAAATCTATGATCTATACAGCCCCACAGGAGTTAACTAATGAACTGGCTTCACCCATTTTGAAAGCAAATCTCAGCAATCTCAGGAAGAAACCAAAGGTCTGGTAATGGGCATAGGAAAAGTGGCCTCATAAATATGTCCTGGTTAACCACTGATGTGCCCCCCATAAGGACTCCACAATCCCTGAACATTTTCTTTGTTGTCCATGGCCTGGATGCCTAAGCCTGGTGGGTTAAGAGAGCAAAATCTTTGTAGTCATAAGGGAAATCTTTCTCCTGTTTTTGTTTTTGCTTTGACCCATAAAATAGGAACATCTACCTTATGGAAAAATGGGAGACTTGGGAAAAGAGCCTCTATTCCTTTTTCCCTTCCCTGGCTGGGAAGAAAGTCATTGCATGTGAAAAATCTGGCCCATCTGGGTTCTCTGTTTTCCAGCAGCCTCTTCTCCCCATGTCTCCATGCTCTGCCTGTGCATACTGTAAACTCAGTAGAACGGCTCTGTTCTTTGAAGGGAGGCCTGGCATTCTGATTAGCAATTTGTTTCTGGTCACAGGTCAAGACAAGTTCTCCAAGGTAGTGTTATTGGAAATAAAGCTGATCACTGCAGCTGGGTAGATGTGAGTCTAACTCCTCAATGAGTTCAGGACCCGTAACAGAAGAGATGTGATTAAATAATATCACCCCTTAGATCCCAATATCCATGTCAATGTAAACATCCTAATTTTGATATTTTTTTTTGAATTTTCTTTTTTCTTCTCCCTTTTCTTCTTCAAAAACATTTACCAAACCGAGTGACCACTATGAGCTTAGGTTCAATGCTTTTAAATAGCCATGGCTGGCCCTGATACATAGTGTGTAGGGCCATAGGCAACCCAGATGGGCACATGTACCCACAAATATAAGATACTTCTCTACCACGAACACACTTGAACCCCAGTTCAAGTCCATAAAGGACTCTGCAGATTATATGAAAACATGGAAAAAAGAATGAGACCTTGCCATTTGTGACATGGATATAGAGGGTAGAATGCTCAGCAAAATAAGTCAGACTCAGAAAGACAGATACCATATGATCTTGCTCATAGGTGGGATCTAAAAAACAAAACAAAGGAATAAACAAAAGGCAGAATCAGATCTGCACATGCAGAGAACAAAATGATAGTTGCCAAAGGAAGGGGGTGTGGGATGGACAAAATGGGTGAAAGGGAGGGGGTGACACAGGCTTCCAGTTATGGAGTAAGTCATGGGAATAGAAGGCACAGCATAGAGGGTATGGTTAATGATACTGTCGTGACGCTGTGCGGGGACAGATGTAGCCACTTGGTGGTGAGCACAGCAGAACGCATAAAGCTGTCTAATCACTGTAGTGTATGGCTTGAAACTAGTGTAACATTGTGTGTCAGCTATGCTAAAAAATATGTATATGTGGACATGTGAGTGCACATTCATGTGTTCATACTATCACCACATGCATACCCACTACCACGTGCATGCACATGTACTATGTGCAAATACACCCACATCACATGCACGAGCAATGAACACATGCCCAACATCACATGCGTGAACACATGCCATGCATCCTCACACACTACACATGATGTGCATAAACACATACATTATATATGCACGTCACACCCCTACATGCTTACACATGGCACATGAACACACACGGGTCATACATGTGCACCACATACATACAGACCTCTCACATAGACGCCCCCAATCCCAAACATGCATGGGCAGATACACGTACCCTGGCATACACGTGTAACCCCAGGGCCTATGCAGATTTATAGAAAAGCTCCCTGATATAGTCTCTCCCTCTTTCTCTGTGTCTCTCTCTCTGTTTCTGTCTATATTGTGTTCTTTTCTCTTTTAATCCTGGGCTCCATATGTATTGGATGACACAAAGCACACACACAGACACAGAGCAGACCTCTGGACTCGTATAAAAACAACCGCCCAGACCCTGGGAAACTCAGCCTTTGTGCATAAGCCCCTACTTCTGTGGCCCACTCCCCTACCCCTGACCCCAGGAAGGCACTTTGACAAAGAAGCACCTGCTCCCAAGCTCGACAACTTTATTTCTTTTTGCCTTTGATTAAGTCTCACAATAAAATGGCACACCAAGGGGGCATGACATTATAGTGTCATTAAAGTGAGCATTTTGCAAGGAGCATTGCCTGAACTGAGATGCTTCTGATGTTTTTATTTTCACTAAATCTTTGAGTACAGCAGATGGAAAAAATTACTGTGGCCAGAGCTTGAGGAAGCCAGCTTCACCTGAGAGGTAAGCTGATCAGGCCACCCTGAGCCCTGACCTCATTTCCTTAAGAAAATATAAAAGAGTTGAAATGCGCGACACGACATCCATAAATAGGACCCATGGGACAACACACACACACATACATACATGCCGTACTTGACAGAAATGGTAATACAGTCACAAAGAGAGTTGACCTTGTAATGCAAAGAATATGGCTAAATTGTTCCTCCTTCATAATATATCTGTTTTTTATAATGGTGGGTTCTCCCAGTTTTCCCCTCAAACACACACTTATGTGCATGTGCAATGCACGTGAACGTGCATGCACACTCACAGGTATTTCTACTTTGGTTCTTTTTGCAGTCAGATCCAGTAGGAGTAGCCGTTTGTTCTAAGGGAACCCTTTGCATGTGGGTATTTAGTGAATTTGGAGGTTTCTAGACCATGTGCTTATGCTAAAAGTGGCCACCACTTATAGACGAGACTCCACACTCCTGTTAATGTCATTAGCAAGCAGACCAGCAGTGTCTGCAAAGCTCAGAGAGGGATGCTACCCAGGGGAACCACACGATGCCAAATAAATGTGAGGCGATAGACTATTTTCATCACTATGTCCGCAGGCTGGAGCCCGTTTGTCAGGGGCTGCCTTGGGCTGATGGGGAGGGGGCACTCAGGCAATCCGGTGGCAATTTCCATTGTCCTCAAAGGCACATTCATTCCCAGGAACAAAGCCGTGGGTCATATCGTTTGTCCTGAAGAAGCTCCTGATAAATTTTTCTTTCTTTCTTTCTTTCTTTTTTTTAAAGTCCCCTTTCTCTGATTAGCCATAATAAAAGCGTTTCCTTCTAAATATATGTCCTTTTACACATCAAAAGCCCGAGATGAAAAATTCATTGTCATTTGCAAAGAATAGTGCCTCTTTGTGACTTGTTATCTGTGGAACTGGATGTTATGAAGTCTCTTTGAGGGTTCTGATAGCAACTAGAATACTCTGCCTCTTGTGACAAACATGTTTGAACGCATAATTATGGGGTGTGGGCTGGGGTGACCAGCACATTCTCTCAGACCCACCAGACAGTCAATGGGTTTTGTGTACACAGGAAACTTTCCTTTCCTTTATCCTGTCTCAATGCGAATGGGACTGACTCAAGTGATAAGCCGCTCCTATGGTGTCTTTGTCATCGAGTCTGGATTTACAAATAGCTGTCTTCTGTTTGACTTTCTGAAATCAAAATTATGGATGGGGCCATAAAAATGGCAGAATAGTGTTAGATAGGGGACGGTCTCCAAATACTTTGAAGTGATTCAGGATGACTTTCTAATTCGAGTAAATGTCAATCATATTTGAATTCTCGAAAATCTTCTAAGTTGTGGTAGATTTCGTTTTAGGAAACAAAAGCTAAGTGATTGAAACTAAATGATCCTAACTGAGAAACTTATTTGATGTAAAAATCAGAATTCCATGGAGGAATGGGAAGCGATGCTTCAATGGGCACAAAGTTTTAGTTTTGCAAAATGGAAAGATTTCTGGAAGTGACCAGTGGTGAGGGTTGCACAGCAATGTGGATATACTCGATGCCGTGAGTGCTGTACCCTTTAAAACGATTAAGATGGTAAATTTGATGCTCTACGTATCTTAGCACAGTTAAAATAACAAACAAATAAAAAATCATAATTCCTAGGTAAGTGCTGATAATAGAGTAAGTATAGGTTCTTTGTATGTACTGCGTTAAAAATCTTGCCCCCAAATGTCCAGCTTCTTTTATCTTATAGTTGACAGTTTGATCAGACTCTTTAAAATTGACTTTACTAATGTTGCTCTGTGGATAAAGTACTGCATATAAACTCGTGCAATTGCTAATGTGATCTTTTGTTTTAACCTGATATAAACTATGGGACTCTAACCAAACCTTCAGAGATTTAATTATACAGGAAAATATTCTTAACCCTCTCATTTTAAGTCAGCTGGCTTGCTACTTATTTGTCTTTTAAAATGAAACCTTTGGCTTCTTTCAGCTTTCTTTTGCTACCTTACTCAGTTATATGCCGCAGTACTCTTTCTCTTCATGAAACACTTTAACCCACGCCCTTTATTTTTTTTCAATTTTAATTTTTATTTTTTTTCCATGTCCTTAATACATTGATTTTTCCCAAGATTTTGTTTGTTTTCTTTGCCAAATGAGAGGCTGTTGGGAGGAGGGGAAATAACCACGGAGCCAAGAGACCGGTGTTTGAATCCCAGTTTTGTGAAATTAGAGGCTTATTTCTTGGGGTTTCAGTTTTCGGATTTATAAAATGGAGGCAATAACTACTTGCAGGGTTGTTGAGAAGTTCATATCATATGATGATAAGAGCAGCTATTTACTGAGTGCTTACTCTGTGCTAAGCACTCTTGTAACTAACTTACGTGGTGGAACTCTTATCATGTCCATTTTACAGATGAGGAACTGAAGCACAGAGAGGTATAGAAACATCCAAAGTCACAAAGGTGGTCAGTGGTAGAGCTTGAGTTTGAACCTAAACCCTCTGATTGCTGAGGCTGTTTTTTCTTTCTTTTTAAAAATATTTTATTCATTTACTCATTTACAGAGAGAGGCAGAGACACAGGCAGAGGGAGAAGCAGGCTCCCTGTGGGGAACCTGATGTGGGACTCAGTCCCAGGATCCCAGGATCATTATGTGAGCCAAAGGCAGACGCTCAACCACTGAGCCACCCAGGTGCCCAAGGCTGTTCTTAATCACGATTTCATCCTGCCTCCGTCAGATGTGAAATGTGAGGCAAACTACTGAAAGCATTATATAAAGTGGAATAAGTGAGCAGAGTTGACTTTTTCTAGATTTACTTTCTATGCAGAATGCTACAAATGTTGGTTCTGTGTTCATTAGATCATCTCAGCAAAACTGCCTTCAATTCAGAGGCCCCAGCTTACCAAAGATGTAAACAATCTGGAACATCTTCAGAGCATTTATAATCTTGGCAATATAAATAATTATCTGGATAATGTTATGTATAATATTTTACTTCTATACTGTAAACACTGTGAGACCAGGAACAGCCTATAGCCCATTATCCAGGATCCTCCCAATAACTAGTACAATGTCCAGAACATACTAGGTGTTTGATAGTAACGAGAGCTAACCTTTATTGAGAGTTTATCACATATCTGGTACCAAGTGCTTTGCATACATCAACTAATTTCATGCTCATAACAACCCCATGAGCAGGGCGCTATGATTACCATCTCTACTTTACAGATGAGAGAAATTAGGTAATAATAGATCTAAGATCCTACAGCAGTAAATAGTGGAGCCTGCATTGCCACTAGGCTGACTGACCCTAGAGCTTGCCCCTGTTTCATCTTCCGATAGATCAGAGTAGCTGAAACCAGAAGCCTTTCTAATATGGAATTGGAATGGCTGTAAAACCAGCCATTATGTAATCTTGGCTTCCTGGTCAGGGGCCTAGTGTTGGTCAATAGGAAGGAGAGATTGCAGGCTGGGGAACTGGGGACCCTTCCTTTGATGTGGTGAAACATTGAGCAGATGATTGCCTGGGACAGCCTTAGAGGAGAGACTGTGAGTCTCTGGAACCTGTTCCTTTAGGGGCAATGGTTGAAAAATCCCGATATCATTGTTGGCTGCTGCTTCGCATTTGTAGCAAACTTCTAGAAGAAAGTAATTTGGCCAGTTGGTGTGCAAAGATGAAAGGTAATTGAGCTGTACCAAGGAAGTTACTACCGTCTCCACCTGTGGCCTTCAGCCTAAATCGACTGGGGGTGTGATCATGTGAAGCCCTTCAAGACTGATTGCTTCTGGTTCCAAAGAGTAGGAGATGAGATGCAGTCTGAGCTCTCTGCAGGAACCTCCTGTTACATTGCTCTTGGAGAGGTCATCTGTGGAATGGTCCGGCTGGATTACTGCTGAGGTTTGGAAAATTATAATCATAGCTACTACATGTCAGCCACAGGCAGGAGTGCTTTACAAACCTACCTTAGCTCATTTATTCTTCGTGATTACCTCTGAGGTAAGTGTTCTTAATTCCACTGTAAAAACAATGAGACACAAGTCAGAATAAATAACCCGCCCTGAGGCAAGCTGTATTACATGGTGGAGCTGAAATTTGAACCCAAGTGGGTCTGATTTCAAAATTTAGGCCTTTTTCTTCCTGCTGGGATTGAGGCATCCCTCCCCGAGCAAAGCAGTGATGCGGTGGGGCCCTGTTGCCACGCGAAGGCATGGCCTGCGATCTGTCCTCTCTGGCACCCTTTCCGTAAGGGCTCTGTGGTGGGCACTGGTCTGTGGCAGAAGGTCAAGCCGCTCCTAGCACCGCCTGCCCGAGGTGCTGAGGTCCCTCACTGTGCTCAGCGCTGCTGAGGTGCACACACATTGGGTTCCTAGCAAGCACCGAGCCCCTCATGCTGAGCACAGCAAGGCTCTGATGCTGGGATTCGCCAGGAGGGCTAAAGAGTATTTTCTTCCTCAGTAAAAAAACAAAACAAAACAAAAACATTTTTAATGACACCTAGGAAAGAGACATTTCATTTTTATTCAAAATTAAGGCATTTATTTTCCATTTCAAGGAACACAGTGGAAGAAAAATTAGGCTGGATGGGTGGCGGTCAAGGTGGGACAAGTGAAATGCAACAAAGGCGTTTGGGTGGCTCAGTTGATGAAGCATTTGACTCTTGATCTCGGCTGAGGTCTTGATCTCAGGAACTGGAGTGTTGGGTGTTCAGCTCAGTGCCGAGTCTGATTGAGATCCTTTTCCTCTGCCCCTCCCCGCCTCAAATAAATACATGAAATAAATCTTTAAAAAAAAAAGTTAGCCTTACTTCCACACTCTCAGGTCATAAAGGTAAATGTAAATAATTGTCCCTGGGACAAACCCACACCTGTTTGCAGCCAACATTTATTATTCACTCAATAGGTCAGGTTCTGTTGTGCACAGTTTTCATGGATTATTTTATTTAATCTTTACTGCACCATGAGGCTGGCAGTCTTTCTGTCCATCTTATAGATGCATAGAGCTGAAACACAGAGGAGTTAAACGTGAACCCAAAGTAGCCAGCTAGTTGCTGGTAAGGTCGGGATGTGTATCCAGGCAGTACAGCTCCAGGCCTTCAACTCAGCCGTTATGCTGTAAGCTCTTTAAGCCATTCATCACTGGGACAGGATTCCTCAGCTCTCAGTCACCAGTAGGCAATGACTGTGCATTTATTACCATCAAGTCTTTTTATGCAATAGTTCATTTAACCTCGTAATGAGCAAATAGCTGGTATTATAATCTCCCATTTCAGAGAAGAGGAAACTGAAATCCAGAGGAATTAGTGCTGTCCTAATGCTGGAGCTGGGATGAAAAATCTACATCTTTTGTACTTCCAGTCTGCTTTTGCAGCACAGAATCAGCCTCAGCTCTTCCACACATAGACTTGTACCTGAGAAATATTTTAGGATGTCAGTAATCACTGAAATAATGCACATTTTAGATATGTGCATTGCCTCACATAGTGTGAGAACTCTTTTCAGTTTGCTGATGAAATTTGCCGCCTCAGAATATTTACATTTGTAACTCTACCTCTCTAGAAACAATAAAATAACCTCTCCATGTGGGTAATTAACAGAGCCATAAAACATTCCTGCAAATAGCATCTGCAGAAGCAAGGTGAAATGAAGAGCTGTCATTTGAGCCAACCCCATTTGAAACTCATTTCAAAACATTTAACTGAAGGGAGATAAGGGAGAGATGCGTGGCTGTTGGTTGCAGGATCATTTAACTAACAGCAGTGTGCTTCAAAATTAAACCTTCCATTTCAAAGTGCTGAATGCGTGTGTGTGTGTGCGCGCACGCGCGTGTGTGAGCACATACGCATGTATGTGTCTGAGCAACTCTCCAAGCAAGTTGCATTGATTACCTTGAAGCAGGTTTTTCAACTCTTTTAAAGAAGGCAGCCTGTCCTCCCTGGTCCTATGAACGCTATCTACTCGGACATTTGTGCTATAAAGAATATTTCTAATTTGTGACCTTGGGCCTATCTCACAACCTCTCTGGGCTGTGGTTTCTTAGTTTGTAGAATGTATTCCTGTAAACTTGTGAGGGAGATAGATGAGTAAACATATAAATTATGCCAGTGTAATTTTATTTTGTTTTACTTTTATTTATTTTTTATTTTTTTTCGAGTGTAATTTTAGATATGCAGTGAAAGGCCTAAAATTAAACAGAAAATGTAAAGTGTTGGTGAGGATGTGGAACAAAGGAAGCTTTCATATGGTGCTGGTGGATATGAAGATTGCTATAGCCACTTTGGAAAGCTGCTTAGCATCATCTGCTAAAGATAAAAGAACATGCACTTTATGGCCCAGGACCTCCATCTCTAGGCACAAACCAACAGAAATGTGTGTGTGCATTTAACCAAAAGATTTGCAGAAGAATATTCATAGCAGCATATAGCCCCCACATGGAAGCAATACAAATACCGTCTGTGATAAATTTGAAAAAAATATCATGGTATGTTCACTTAATGGATGCTATGTGGGAATAAGAAGAAAAAAAAAAAAAGAACTCCAGCAACATGGGTATATCTTGTAAAAATGATATTGAACCAAGAAGCCAGGAACAAAAGAGTGTGTATTCTATGAGCCCATTTATAGTAGGTTCCAAAATAGAAGTGGGGCACCTGGCTGGCTCAGTTGGTAGAGCATGTGACTCTTGATCTTGGGGTCATGTGTTCCAGCCCCATATTGGGGGTGGAGCCTACTTTAAATAAATAAAATTTAGAAAAATAGGTAAAAGTAATCTCTTTGTTAGAAATCAGGATCATAGTGGCCATCAGAGACCTCAGTGCTAGGGGTAGGGATTGCTCCCGGAAAGGGAGTAAAAGAGCTTCTCATAGAGTTTTATTTCTTGACCTGGGTGATGGCTACACAGGTGTGTTCACTTTGTGAAAATATGTTGAGACCTACCCTCATGCTTTGTGCTAATTGTATGGTATACCTTGATAGGTGTGTAAAAAGAAGCATTTATACAATACTATATGATTATCAGAAAAGGACATTTAATCTAGAACTGAGATAAGCAAGGAAGGCTTCCTGTAGGAGGTAGTTCTTGATCTTTATCCTCTTACCTTTATCATTTGCCCCTCATCCTTCACTGTAAATACATTGGGATCTGTTTAACTGTGAAACCATTTCCATTGCTCTGGCTTTCAATTTTTATTTTGTCTGTATCATAGTTTTAAAATTAGGAATGTTAAGTCCAATGTGTATCTAATCTATCATTCTTCATTTTAAAACTTTCCTTAGCTGCTTTCATAGGTTTATTCCTTCACATAAACTTTTGAACAATGTTATCAAGGTGTGTAAAACATCCCCCACTCCTAGTTTTGATTGCGAATTACAGAAATCATAGAAATGAAATTAATTGGGTAAGAAGTAGATACCTTGATGATATTTAGTCTTATCGGCCAGGAATAGGGTTGGCATCTGCACTGCTCACCCCATTTAAATTACATTTTCTTTTCTACAGGATGTTTTTGATAAGTGTTACTTCATCCCCAAGGCCTATCTCAGATTGACTGACCAGTTGCCTCTGACCATTGCAAAGGCACAATATCATGGCAAGAAATAAATTATTAAATTGTTTTCTTTTTTTTTTTTTTTGTTTTTTGTTTTTTTTTTTTTTGCTTTGGTTTGTTTTCTTTTTTTAATAATCAGGAGAGATGGAAAAGAAATCAAGATGGGACATCTTGAGTTGAGTAGAAAAGCCTCCTTTGTTTTTTTTTTTTTTTTTTTTTTTTTTGAAAAGCCTCCTTTGTAAGAAGAGTGGCTGGCCTAGATATAAGTCAGTCACCAGGAAGATGGTGGAGGGCCCCATCTTTCTGCAGATTTCCAGAATAGAATGAACAAGAGAGACAGAAGAGTTCAGAATGGGGACAGAAAAGATTCCCTCATGGAGCCTCCATCCATCTGCCTGCCTGTTTTTTTTTTTTTCTTTTCATCTCTGACTTATTCAGTAATTTTTTTTCCCCCCTAAATGCAGGAGATAGGAAGTGGTGCAGGAGGGCTGAATTACACTGTGAATTCAGTATTAGTGCCTGCCTGGCCATCAGGATGCTCTTCAGGGAACTTGATCCATGAGACTACATGGATTTACAATTAGTATATCTACTCCGTGGATTGCACTAGAGCCACAGATTGATGCAATGTGAGTAGAAGGAGTCTTGAGTCTATATCTGGTTCCATTGAAAAATCACCCTCCTTCTGGTGTTAGAAACATAGTATGACAGACAAAGCTATTCCTTAGTCATTGTCTCATTTCACAGCCCTCAACACCTTATTTCTTGGTGAATGACTCTTTGACGTAGAGAAGGAGAGCCAGGGCAGAGCTTGCTCCACCATTTTGCAAATAGGAAAGCAAATTCAGAGAGGTTGAACAACTTGTCTGGGTTCCATGGGTAGTGAATGGCACAGCAGAGGTTAGAACTTTGGTTTGTCTGAGTCCAAAATCCCATGCTTTTCCTCTATAATGTACGTTCAGGTCTTTTGATTCAAGACTCCAAACAATGCTCTGCTATGGAGAGCAACCCGACTTGAAAGTGATCATTCTTGTTTGTGTTAGTACAAAAGGCAGCATTAAAAACTGTTTGATATATAGTCATTTTAGTTCATAGCTTGAAATTAAAACTGTAAAGTAATTTCCTCTCTCAGTTTTCAGGGCAGCTTCTTGCTGTGACTAATATTAGTGGGTTTTCAATATTATCATTGAGGTAGGGAATCTTGCAAATCAAGCAGTGACTCATTGTAAATGAGCGAAAGACTAAAGAATGCTGTGATGTATCATAGTTGTCAGAAGGCTCAGGAAGTCTAGACTTTTAAAATGGGTTGTTTTCCCTATAGACTGAGCTCATCTTCCCTGGGTGGTACAGCTCATGTCTGGAAGAAGGAAGTCTATACCCTGGGAAGGGGAAGTGGCTGGCTTGCTCTGTGTCATAACTTATTACCTTATCCTCAAGAGCAGGGATCAGGAAACTACAGTTCCCAAGGCCAAATATGGCCCACTCTATTTAAAAAATTTTTTTTAATTTAAATTCAATTTGCCAATACTACTCCATTTTTAGAAATTAAGTTTTATTGGAATACAGGCACCTTCATGGGTTTACTATTATTGTCTGTGGTTGCTTTTTTTGCTATAATGGTAGAGTTGATAGTTGCCAGAGGGACAATATGGCTGGTAAATCGGAAAATATTGATTATCTGGCCCTTTATAGCAAAAGTTTTCCAAACACTGCTCGGGACTCAAGCAAATTATCCTAAAAGGGTACAGCATAGAACTCATCAGGCAGATTAAAACCTTGGTACAGACTTGGGTTTTGACTTCTCCAGGTTTATTTTTTTCTTTGTGGGCAGTTTTTTGTTGTTGTTATTGTTGTTTTGTCCTTTTTTTGTTGTTGTTGTTCTTGGCAAAGTTCTTTCTAAGGATCTGTTGGAGCTTCAAGCTGCTCAATGTGATTCCTCTCAATATGTTTGGGAACAATCTATCCTGCACCCTGAAAGGGGTTATTAGTCATTTACCTTAATTACCAGAGTCATTTGCCAAAAAAGAAAATGAATATTTGCTGGTTTCAGCGTTTATGCATACGGAAGTTTCCAGAGTCATTAAATTCTTCTCTCTCTATTTTCTTACACAGTTGAAGTGAGTGACAGAATGAGATTGGAATTTTGCAATTGATTTATAAAGTTGGTTTCTGGGTGAGCCGAATATCCTTTCAAATGGTAGGCTGGCCTGCAGAGGTGGATGGTGCCCATCTAAAGGCAGCCATATGGGGTTCTTGAAATAGGCAGCAACCATATCATGTATATTTTTCCTGCTTTGTAGAAATGTGCTCATCATCCAAAAAGCCTCTGGCTGAATGTATCCAAACATTTATTGTAATAAGAAAGAATTGATAGCTGAATACAGGAAAGAGAATAATGGTCTGACGGCCCATACAGGGCCGTAGGAATTTAAATTTGAGCTCTGGCATGAATGCCCCCACATGTAGGCCCTGGCAGGAGGATTATCTCTCTTTACTTGAAGGTTAATATAGCTGTCAGTATTTCCTTCTTACACTTCACTGTTCCTTTTCTATTTGACTTTTTAATTTCTTGCTACGCGTAAATTATCTGATTTTTTTTTTTTGAACACAATTCATCTCTGTAGGGCTTAGCTGTTTTGCTTTGCTTATATCTCACGGATACTCTCACGGATACTTAGTTGCTTTGATTGCTGTTTTTCCCAAGCTCAACAAACCCACTTAAGACAAATGTGGAGACTCCAGTGAGAAATCACAACCAAAGGCAAGGTATGCCCCTCTCCCTGTCTTGTAGAGCCCATTACAAAATGCTTTGGAAGTCTGAGGAGATGGAAGCAGCAATAGAAAAAGCATATGGTTGATGAAATACATCTGAGATGCAAGTGCCAAATGACCAGAGCACAGCATGATAAGCCTGGAACCCTATCTTCAAAAGCTTCGTTGAAGGAAGAAACGTAAAAAAAAAAAAAAAAAAAAAAAAAAAAAAAGAAGAAGAAGCAGCAAACTCCAAGCCTATGGATGAGCGATGCTGCTAAATGAGCTGACAGCAGAAGTAATTTAGAAGAGGAAGCTGGAGCCAATGTGCAAATATGAGGGGAAGAACAGCCGCTACATTGGCAGGCAGGGAACAAGGAAAGAGGCAGAGAAGCAGCCAGAAAAGCAAATTCTGCAAACATTAGCGGTTTGTAAAATACCCACAGAGTGTGAGTACACAACAAAAACAGACAGAGGAGCAAATTGCTGAGCTTCCTGTCCAGGTAGGCCAGGGAAGAAACCCCACACCTCTCCTAGCCTCACAGCCCTGGGGCCCTGGGAGCTCAGAACTTCTGCAGAGCCAGGACTGGGAGGAAATGCAGAAGGACATATTTAGAATTTCTGGAGCCTGAGTATGTCGAAGCTTAGAAACATGCCCTTTCCAGACCAGGTCTGACTCAGCATTGCCTGGAACAGTCTTGAGACCTGCCCCTTTCTAAGCCTCCCAGTGTGACTCGGCTCAGGTACTGTGACAGCCCTCTGGGGAATAATTGTCCAGGATCTCAGGTGCCACTTGGACCCTTGATGTCTCAGGCCTCTCTTTCATCTCTGCATTCCCTGGACTTCCAGTACTGTGCCCGGTGCCTATTTGATGTTTGAACAATGTGTTGAATGAATGACCAGTTACCTTAGGAGCTAGTGACAGCCAGGCAGCCCTGTGGTTAAGAGCACCAGCAGAGGTAGGTACACATCCTGGTTGTGCCACTTACCAGCTGGGTGAGCTGATTTGTGTTGATCCTGTTCCCTGACCTCTTGTTTTTTCCCTCTATATAATGATACCAGTGTCATAGTGCTGTGAGGACTAAATATAAGAGTGTTTACAGCATGCCTGTGTAGTGTCTTACACCTAAAAAAGCTTTTAAAAAATGATGGACATTGGTAAGTAGGGGGTTTGCAATTTAATAGAGCAACTTAAAGGGAACTAGTGCTGCTCCTGGAGTAGGAAGAAATGTGATAACAGGAAAGGGCTATGGGTAGAAGGAGAGTTGAGCATGGAGCTTCAGTTGGGTCAGGGCAGGTGGCTTAGGACCAAGACAGGGAATCCTAAGGTGAATTTAGAGGCCTACTTGTAGCACTGGGATCAGACTGAATGTAAACAAACTGGAGAGAACCAAGGAAGGTGACTCTGAGGTAGTCCTCTAAGCTAACAGCCTTGGTTTCTTTACTTAAAAATGTGGGAGTTGGACTACTAATTGGTTTCTAACATCTCATGGTTCTAGGATAAACTTGAATCGAGACAGATTTCAGAGGGTATGTTAATAAGTCCAATAGATCAATGACAGGATTAGTACTGGAATTCCGTCTTCTTACCCCCCAAACCAGCACCGCAGGCAAAGGGCATTTAATTCCTCATACATTCTTTATATCATTAGCTAAAAAGGGTTTGAGGGAAGATAAGAATGAGCCAGGAATCCTTTTCCCCAACTTGGTGCTCTCCATGACATGGGTTGCTATTAGAATGATGGAAAAAATATTGCCTCTGCCCCCCTGGCCCTTAGGCTCAGAAACTCACTGGAATTCAATCTTGAGAAAGACAATGCCCCATGCTTTGTATACTATCACACACAAAAAGTAATACAATCATTAAAAAATAATCATCCTGAATTTTTGATGGTGCTCTGCTTGTTTGCAATTTTATTATTCATAGGTGTTAGCTTTGCAATTATAAAACATGTTGTTGGTATTTTGGAGCGGATTCTGACATCAAATTTGGTTTGCCAATAGAGGGGATGAACATGTCAAGGAAAATAGAAGGCAATGACAATGGATAAAATCCCATTTGGTTTCTATGGCTAATCATCTTGTTCAGAAGCACAAGCTATTTGAACACCGTAATACGATTTCCACATTAGAAGCACGTTCCAGTCAATTCAAAAATTAAGTAAATAGAGAGGAGGCATACAGTTCTACTAACCCACCAATGTCATAAATTTAATGATTTTAGCAGCTCAAGGAAAACAGGGATTGTTGTAAAACTTCACATCCTAATGTGTCACTGCTTTTAACAATGATTATTTGTCATTTATCTGACACCAAAGTTGTGAACTGCACATTATAGGAGTCAAAGGTTTTGCATAACACAAAACAAAGCCTCTTTCTCCAAGGTTTACACTCCAAAAGTGTGCAAGTGACTCATGAAAATGTGTCAAATACCAACAGAGGCCTGGGGCTCTCTGAAGTTGGCCTTGGAAAGGAGACGGTTTTCATAAAGGGGAAATCAGGAATGTTTCTGTACAAACGACTAAGCTATTCTAATATGAAACAGGTTATAGAAAAATCTGGAATCTTCTTTGGCTACTACCCACGGTACAACACAGCCTTAGACATCTATCATTCCTGTACATTTTCTTCCGGGATCTTCTAAAGCTTTGGAAGAATAATGGAAATGCACATATTTTAATCTCTGATTTATCTGTGGAAGAATTAGGGTTTCAAGCATATTAGTTAAGGTACTAATGGTTTTGTGATAAGTCATATATTCAGCCTTGTAGGTTTAAAACATATTACTTATTTCATATGCAATGAAACTTGTTCAGAAAGAGTTCATGCTGCTTACATTGTCACTCCTCCTGAGATCAGAATTTTTAGAGCCATTATCATTTGGGTCTGGTCACTATTAGCAACAGCTGTAGAAGCAGTATCCTGGATTTCTGGTATTCCTCTTGTATTTGGAGTGGTGCTTTTAACATGGAACTCACCAATGATTCTTTGCCAGTGGCCGAATCTACTCTAAAGAAACAATGGTACAATCTACATAACAAGTACATCACGCTGCTAATAAATTACACTGATAAACATAGTGTCATGGTCTAGAGCCACTACTATTTCCTACCAATCCCTCTGCACTAAGGTATTAATTAAATACATAAGGGTGACGTCCCAGTCCTCTCTGGGTCCTTTTCTTCTTTTAGCATTGTGAGTCTGTCTGTGTTGTCACAGTTGGCACCCCATCCTGGCTTACGTTGCACATATCCAAGCTGATGTAGGAGGCTGGCTTGGCAGTCTTTCTGTCTGTAAATTTTATTTTTTAAAGATTTTTTTCATTAATTTGAGAGAGAGCGAGAGAGAGCATGTATGAGTGGGGGGAGGGGTCGAGGGAGAGGGACAAACAGACTCCCCGCTGAGCAGGGACCCTGATGTGGGGCTCGATGCCAGGATCTTGGGGTCATGATCTGAGCTGAAGGCAGACATTTAACCAACCGAGCCGCCCAGGCGCCCTGCCTGTAAATTTTTAATAATTAGGTTGAAAGCACGGGATCTTCATCAACTGCCTTTCTCTTAACACGGGTTATATTCCCATTCATATTAGCTATTGCATTACTATGTGTAATAGTGAAACTTTAGTAAGTGGCTAACTTTACAAAGATGCCTGGCTTCTGTGGCCGTCGGGTGATGAGAAAGAACCATCTCCGTTCTGAGAATTATTCTCCTGCTGGCTTGTCCATTATGCCGAGGTCAGTGGCCCTATGCATATTTGTTTTTAAATTGTTCCGGAGAATCAGCATGGTAGCAGAAAGTGCATTGATCAGAAGAGTTCTGAGCCTTCGTCTGTCACTCGCTGGAAGAGAACTTAAGGTTCTTCAGTTCTCTCCTCTTTAAAATGGGGGTGACTAATACTCCATGAGCTCTCATGGGCTTAAATGAGACAGTGAATGTTAAAGTATCTTGTTTGGAACTTAGTATTTAGTAGACATTCAACAATTGATCTCACTTCATGTCCATTTATGCTTGGCACGCATACAGATGCTGAGAGATAAAGGAATGTTCTGAGAATTAATGTTTTATGTTTTTATCTGCCCCCCCCACCCCATGGTGCAGAATAAATCTCTGTTTGCCAGAAAGATTCCAGCTTCATCTAAAAATGGAGGTGTATAGGGAGAAAGCTTTTGATAAAATGATCAATAAAGAAATAATTATGTTTTTGCAAAGATTTATTTATTTTAGAGTGTGTGTGCATAAGTGGAAGGGGCAGAGGAAGAGGGAGAGGGAGAGAAACTCAAGCAGACTCTGCACTTAGTGTAGAGCAGAATGTGGGGCTCAATCTCAAAACCCTGAAATCATGATCTGAGCAGAAATCAAGAGTTGGATGCTTAACTGGGCCACCCAGATGCCCCAAGAAATAATTATGTTTTATGTCAATTTTTTCTCAAGGAAACTGGAAAAAGGAAATAATTATAAGTATGAAAAAAAAATGGAGGCTCTTCTTACTAAACAAAGAAGTAGGATTGTGATATGTACCTGTGGCTAAATTGAGTATTTTTGCAATGGTCTGATTAACTCCATGGACTATTCTGAGAATCAGTTTTATAGGACAAGAAGATTGGAGACTTTCTTTGCCCCCTGGCTCCCTGGAAAGGTTTCTGGTTCACTTTGACAAGTACATATGTGAACATCTCATCTCAGACTTTTAGTTGTTATGGACTATGATTTCACAACACCTGGTTTTTGAACTTGGCAGGATGGCCCACATTTTTCTTCTCTTTTTCCTTTTGCTTCCTGAGTGAGCCCTTTTTGCATTTGGACTAAAAAATAGAATGGAAAAAAAAAAAACAACAAAGAGAGGGAGAGATAAAGTATAAAAAAAACAGTGCCCATTCAGTTACATTAAAGATTATTAGTAACCAAAAACATCATAAGCTCCTGATAGCCAAGGGAATTTTTGCAGCTCTCTGGTTTTTCTTTTCATTTCTTTTTTATTTTTATTTTTTAATGAAAAGTTTAAGAGTATTTGGCATGGAGATAAAGGCATAGTTTGAAACCCAAGTGTCATTTGTTGAAGCTTCCACAGCTACCTCAGCAAAATGCAGATGATATGTGGGCTGCTTTTCTTCAAAAAGCACAATAATTGCAAATACCTCCATGTTTATGTGAATAAATTCTACATAAATTTACACTCTTGAATTCTATACACATAATACCTGGGAGACAGACTTTAGACTTTGTGTCTAAAATCAAAGCAGCAGCTAGAACATGAAGAAAAAATCCTGGCATTTATTTTTCAGTGATCTTGACACACAGGATTATGAGTACACATGAAACTATCGACCCAGCCATGGACAACCACTGTCAGCAGCTGAGAAATAACCTGGCCGAAGTTTCCTTAGTGACTTCGGAGTGACAGAGTCGAATTCTCAATTGGCTTTTGAGATCATGAAAGCTGACAGGTGCACCTTTAGGTTTCCTTAAACAATAACGGAAATGAACATCTACATAGGCCCTGCCCTCCCCACTCCCACCTTCAAAGGGTCCATGGTGATGCTGTTGGTCTTCATGAGAAAACCCAACACAGAAGGGGGTGAACTACAGGCAGCTGGGTTATGACCAAGAATTTCGGTGCTAGAGGGGCTGACTAGGTTTTTTTTTTTTTTTTAATTTTTAAAGATTTTATTTATTTATTTGAGAGAGAGAAAAAGAGCATGAGCAGGGGTAGGAGTGTTGGGAGGGGGAGAAGTAGACTCCCAGCTGAGTGTGGAGCTGGAGGTGGGGCTGGATCCCAGCACCCTACAATCATGACCTGAGCCACCCAGGCTCCCTGGCCGACAAGACTTGAATTTAGTTGTGCCACCTGCTAGCTTTGGCAGTTATTTAACTTGATTCTGGCCTCAACTTGCCTTATTTCTCAAGTAGGCTTTAAAAAAACCCACAACTACCACACAGGACTGTCGTGATGGTTGAATAAATCAGAATGCATCCGGTACTCAGGGGTATGCCTGACACATCGTAAGTTCTGTGCTGAGTATTAGCTTTGTTATTATCAGGAGACAGACTGTGATACAAGTTTTGTGCTCAAGAGCTCCAGATTGGAGAGGAATCAGTCAGAACACTTTTGGTTGCAATTAACAAAAACTCTAACTCAAACTGGCCAAAACAATAAAGGGAATTTATTAGTTTACGTATTTGAAAAGTCGAGAAGGGGAGTAGACTTGGGGTAAGACTTGATCCAATAGGTCAGTGACAACTTTGAGGAATCAGACTATTATCCCCTGTGTCTTTGCTTTGTCTTCCATCTCTGGTGATGTCAGCTTCATCTGAAGACTGGTGTGCCTTTAGATCCCTTGCTCAGCTCCACCAAGACTAAGGCATCCCTCCAAGGGACCTCCTGCCTAGGGAGTAACTGAGGGCACAAGATAGGCTGCTAGGAACACATCTGTTTACTTGCCTCCTGCCAACTGTGGCATGTATTCTTCGAATATTCTTTTATTTCTTTTTTTTCCACAGGTACATTTATTTTTTTTAATTTAAATTCAATTTGCCAACATACAGTATAACACCCAGTGCTCATCCCATCGTGTGCCTCCTCAGTGCCCGTCCCTCAGTTACCCCATCCCCCAACCCTCCTCCTCCTCCCCTTCCACAATCCTTTGTCTGTTTCCCAGATTTAGGAGTCTCTCATGGTTTGTCTCCCTCTCTAATTTTTCCCACTCAGTTTCCTCCCTTCTCTTAAAGTCTCTTTCACTATTTCTTATATTCCCTGTATGAGTAAGACCATATGATTATTGTCCTCCGATTGACTTATTTCACTCAGCATAGTACCCTCCAGTTTCATCCACGTCGATGTAAATGGTGGATATTTGTCCTTTCTGATGGCTAAATTCCATTGTATATATAGACCACATCTTCTTTATCCATTCATCTGTCGGACACTGAGGCTCCTTCCACTCTTTGGCTATTGTGGACATTGCTTCTGTGAACATTGGGGTGCAGGTGTCCCGGCATTTCATGACATCTGTGTCTTTGGGGTAAATACTATGCTATGGAGATTAGCTGAGACAATATGTGAATGCCTTCTTGCACAGAATAAATGTGTAATAACTGTTAAGTATTATCATTACTGTTGTTGCTACTATTCTTACACTGACAGCAAACAGACTAGAGGAAGATGTCCTGTCCCCCTTGAGATGGTGGGCAAAGCAGGAGACATTGGGTGCAGGGTTAGGACTCAGGGACTATTTTAGTTTCCATTCTTTTCTGTGTTGAATTAGTATTGGTTTCAGCATCTCCTATCAAATACCCTCTTTTCTGTGTTCTGATTTGAGTAACCACTTGAGTAAGAATGATTTAGGGATCTATATTAAGGAAATAATCAGGCTTACATAGAGATTTAGCAACAAAGATATTCCTCGCAGTATTTTGTTTGGGGAGGTTGCAAAAGGGTTGAAACTCACTTAAAAACCTAACAGTCCAGGATTGATGAAATCCAACATTGTTATAAGGCATTGAATCAGTTAGCATGCTTTTGGCTACAAACAGGACAATCCTCCTTGCCTGATGCACGCGCCTGTAAATAAGGTACAATTGAGGACATTTATTATCTAGATAACAAGTGTGAAGGTAGGACTGGCTCCAGCTGTGGTATTTCAGGGTCTAGGGTCAAGGTCAGGTTTCTCCTGATTCTTCTTGTTTGGACCTTGCTATGTTGACTTCATTCTCAGGCATCATTTCCAAACTCTCATGTAGATGGAAAAATCTCCAGAGGTTTTAGGTAGGTTTCAGCTCAATTACTTTAAATTTATAGATTTATCTAGGGAGAAATGGCCTTAAGTATTATTTTAATTCATAAAATTCCAAAGTGGTAGCATTGTTTATATTACTGAAAACCAGGAAGGAATTCTCTATCTATCTGTAGGAAAATGGATGAATAAAACATAGTATACAGGCATGCACTAGAATATCATATAGCAGTTAAAAGTACTGAACTGGCAGCCTAGGGTGGTGCTTAAAGGTATGATACCATTGATGCGAATCACAAGGAGCACACAGTACAAAATTCTCTGTGGCTCACAAATACATATGTATGTAAAAAACCATAAAAAGGCATTGGAAGGATGTATCAAATTCATGATAATAGTTGCCTCTGGGGAGCATTGAAAGAGAATGAGGAAAAGGAGACTTCAACTATATCTATAATGTTTTATTTCTTTTATTTAAAAAGTATTTGAAACATGGTAGCCTCTGGGAGCAGAGAACTGGATATATGGGCAACAGTGGATGGCCGGGGGGTGGAGGTGTGTTTGCGCTACATTCCCTTCCTTATCTTTTCTCGTTTGAACCATGCAGATGTCTCATTGACTCAGCACAAAAGTAAAATCATTAAAAAAAAGAGACTCTAAAACACATGACAACGTGCCAACAGTGGTCTATTCTCAGTGGTACTTTTATTCTCTATATATTCTCTTTTATTCTCTATAAACTTTAAAAAGGAAAAAAATAGTAGCTTACAGCTAGAGGGGGTGTTGCGCATGGCGCTGGTGGTAGTGGCAGCTGAGCAGGAGGTGCAGGTGTGGAGGATTGGTGGGGGTTGTGGTAAATGATATGCTTCCAGTGTGGTTTATGTTCTCACATCCTCTCTGTGTGAGCTGTGCCTACACAATGAATGTGTTCCCCAGTGTCCTCAAGTCCAGAATCCTGCAAGAGTGTTGGAACTTGAGAAGGACGGATGTGACTTAGAGGAGGGCTTTGCACTCTATTGCTCCCTGGACTGGTGGTGCTCTGGACTCCAACCTCGTTGGTATCCTTTCCACATGCAGGCAACATCTCATTCCTCCGAGACCACAAATTATTCAATAGGATGAAAACCACAGCTTTCTTTCACCTGACCTTTGCCCTCTTAGCTCCCCATCCCTTCTCCTTCTAAGGAAAGATCAGAAACCCTAGGTGGATTCTTGAAAGAACAATAGAAGCCTAGAAGAATGACAGCTCCTCTAGGTTTTAGTGGAAGACACAGTGCTAACAGATTGTTCTAAGGGCAAGGAGGAGAGAGGCCACCGAGGGACCAGCAGGTCGGTAGGGATGGGTAGTATAGATGAGAGAGAGAGAGAGAGAGAGAGAGAGAACTTTTGGGGAGGTAGAGAGAGGCACTCCTGGGAGGTTTAATGAGTTCCTGTGAATTTGAAGGCGATAAGTGAAGATTACAAACTCCTGGGCTTTGCTTTGTTAAACATGTTGCTGTTCTGTGGCTGTAATGTCGAGCTTTATATGTGTTACCATTATAACCAGCTCACCCAACAGGGCAATTCCAGAGATGTGGAACTCTGAGGATCCTTGTGCCAGGGTTTCAGGTGCACCTCTGTCTAGGTCCACAGTGTGAGTTGCTGCTTCCCCTACCCATCTTCATGTCTTCAGAGGACACAACCTCTAGAAAACTGCGGATATAGGAAGTGGGAAGAAGAAGATAGACATGGCAGGAAGTCATGTCCTTTGTGAAGAACCAAAGCTGCAGATGTATTTCTGGATGTGAGAAAAGATGAAAAGGAAGGAGGATGCCTGGGTGGCTCAGTGGTTGAGCGTCTGCCTTTGGCTCAGATCGTGATCCTGGGGTCCTGGGATCGAGTCCTGCATTGGGTTCCCTGCAGCAAGCCTGCTTCTCCCTCTGCCTGTCTTTCTGCCTCTCTCTGTGTGTCTCTCATGAATAAATAAATAACATCTTAAAAAAAAAAGGAAGATGAAAAAGAAGGAACTGAGGGCTGCAGATGGAATGTGTTCCTCCTTCTCCTGGCAAATTCATATGTTGAAACTGAATCCCCACTGTGATGGTATTAGGAGGGGGGCCTTTGGAGGGTGATGAGGTCATGAGAGTGAAATCCTCAAGGATGGAGCTAGTGCTCTCTTAAAAGAGATCCTAGAGAGCTCCTTTGCTCCTTCATGCATGTGAGATCACAGTGAGAAGATGTCTGTGAGCCAGGAAGTGGTCTCCCACCTGACCTTGGGTCTGTGGGCTCCTTGAGCTTGGACTTCCCAGCCTCTAGAACTGGGAGAAATAAACAGAGGGGTTGTTTAAACCACCAGACTATGGTGTTTTGTTATAGCAGCCTGACTAAGACATTGGGTCTCTTGGCTCTTCATTTTTTGTGTTTGCTCTTTCTATAGTACCAAGAAATGAGGATTTTTGGACATTCTTCCCACCATAGTTGAGATGGTCATCATTGCCATGTTTGAAAACCACTTGAAACAGTAATTAGGGTTATTCTGCAAGTACTTAACTAAGAATGACAGAACTATGTACATGCTGGGCATTCTGTGCCAGAAAAATTACTAAACAAATCCTATTTTTTCTTTCTTCCACAAAAATCAGAGTTACAAAGAGCAATATATTAATGATTTTCTTTGCCAGAGTACTTGAGTGATGGTATCCTGCTTCTTTAAAATTCATATTAATGAATTAGACATTGGGTTTCTAAGGAAAAAAAAAACTCTTTGCAACATCTTCCTTGTGGAATCTGGGTGTTTTCTGTGTTGAATTTACTTAAAAAACTAGCCTCTACAGTTTGATTTCAATCATGTAAAAAAATATACAGCAGGAAGGCTGCTGGAACAAACAGTAAAATGCTTTTCATTAATTTTCTCTGGGCATTGACGTTCTGGGTGATTTTATTTTTCCATACTTCTTTCTGTATTCTAAATTTTGCAATCTGTATTCATAACTTGAAAAATAAAAATAGCTATTGTTAACAATCACTCAAGATAAATTCTTTATATGTCATACGATTGCAAAGATTTAAAAATTGATGAAGCAAAGAGACTGCAAGTTGAAAAACCAAAATATGAACAGTGATTCTTATTGAGTTATAATCCATTTTTATTTTATAATTATTCTATAATGAACAAGAACTACTTTCATGAGAGAAAAAAATTATTTTAAGAACAAATTTATTAGACTCGCTCTAAAGGAATGCCAAAAGGGTCAGACCAACTTAGCATTCTCTCTTTCACAGTGGCATTCTAGAATATTTTTTGAAAGTGTATGTTTTCCTCTGGTATCAATCTCAGGAGGTTGAAGGACATACCCTAAACACCTCTAGCTTCCTTTAATAACTGATTTGAATGTGTTATCCTCATATTTTTAGAAATTTGTCTTGAATCTCACCGTGACTCAATTTGAAGGAGAAAATGCTTTTGTGTCTAACTTTAATAAAAGCCTTATGGAAAGTATGGCTGAGTTAATGTCTAATTCCTGTTATCAGGGAGCTCTAGTGGGGATACTGGTTTATGCGCATTTACCCAGGGATAGGGCTAGTCTCTACTAGGACGGGGGATGGGTCCCTGTTCTCAAGAGTCTAGAGACTGACCACAATTGGAAAGAATGAATGCGCACACTGCAGCTAGAAGGGAGGCAAGTTCAATGCTCAAAAAGTGATGTAGTGTCAGCTTCACAGAACGGGCGGAAATCAGGAGGGAAATAGCTAGAATATAGGGTTTGAGCCAGGTAGAAGTTGGCCCAGATTTGGTTCTACTACCTATTTAGCTTTGGCCAGGTCACTTAATCTCTTTGACGCTGTGTTTCCTCCATCTCTAGCATAGTTGTGACCCAGATGTCCTCTGAGGTGAAGTAAGATTGGCTTCTGGGTAAAGTCCAATGTCCTCTCTTATCGTTAGGGTTAGGATTGGCTGTGATTAACAGAGACTTGAAAATACTAGCTCAAGAAGAGTATTTCTCTTTTAGTAAAGTCCATTGGTGGGCAGTCCAGGGCTGGCATGGTGTCTCTAACCACAGGGGATTCAGGCTGCTTCCAGCTTTTCCTTCCATCTTCCTTAGGGTGTGACTCCTGTCCTCATGGCCCCAGATGGAGTTCCAGCCATCTCTCCTAACTCCAAGCAGCAGAATGGAGGAAAAGAGGAATAAGAAAAGGGGGGAAGGGGTGTATGCTATCTATCTTTTATGGAAGTGGCTATCAACCTAGGCAGTCCCCTCCATAAAAGGTCCTCTGATGCCAGCTATTAAGAAGAATCCTCTATTCATTATTCCACATTAGATAATAATAATAATAATATTCACTTTATAGTGTTATTGCAGCATATAATACTTGGCACAATAGCATAGCAGATAATCAAGATTTTTATTAATAACTAATATTAATTATACTATTATTAAATTTATGTTAAGGTATTAATGATAAATTATAACTCATTGTGAAATTCAACACGGGCTTGGAATAAGTTCATATTGTGGTAGATGCAGTCTTATTGGGTGCTGGCTGCATGACGGGGGGGTGGGGGGAGGCAGTCTAGCCAGATTAGAGGTGCAAGGCTAGACTTGGCCAATATGGATCTTAGTAATGCCTTTTCTCAGTCCTCTTCAGTCTTTTAAATAAGTCTAAGATATCATTCAGGTATAAATTTCTTTTATAGGCAATTAATAATAATTGCTCAATAAATCAGATTTACTGAGAGCTAAATCGGGGCGGGTATGGAGCTAAGCAGTTTCTGTGTTGTCTCCTTGAATTCTCAGTCTTCCAGGACAAGTGCAGTTAGTTCCTTCATGCATGTGGGGAATTGAGGGCTGGGGAGAGGAAGTCGGTTTTCAAGGTCATGCAGCTAGACGGTCATAGAGATTGAAACCAAATCTTTATCCCTCAACCACTACACTTTGCCCTCCAAGAATCCGTGTCACTGTCCTCAATAAGGGTCGTGTCTGTTGGCAGGTCCAAGGGTGCCATTCAATATCTGAGTTCCTGAATGTGAACATGAACTTCACTGGTAAGGCCCAACCTCTGCTCTGCATCAGGTGCATCGAACCTTGGCAGGTTCTTGCCACGGATACCAGGTGCAGCTAGAGCCTTGACTTTGTCCATTTGTGCTCCAGTTTCACTTTTGAATCACTTGGCAACCCTCCTGTGCTGTTATTTACTCTGCATACATTGTTTATTTCCAGTTGGCCAGTTAGGTCTAGTATGTCCTATGTGTTTAAGACAATTCCCTCTATTATCCCTCAGCCCCCGATATTCAAAGGACATTTTGACAGTGGGGTCATCTTTGACGAGTTTATTATTAACGATGATTCTTCACAATCTCCTCTTCATTTTGAAGTCTGTTTTTCCCTCTTCCTCTCAGCCCCCCAGTAAGTCTTTCATTCTTTAGCTGATGTCTTTTCTTTACTAGATAAACAACTAGCAGAAAAACCCACGAAAACAAACCCAAACCCCCCAAACCATGAAAAGATGACTAGCAAACAAACATGTGATATACAACTGCAAGCAAAACTGGCAAAATACTCAGTCTGCCTTGTAATCAAATACATGCTGTTTAGGCAATATGAAGAGGTGACTTGTTTGCCTATTATATCAGCAAAAATGATTTATAAATGATAATATCTAATACTTGCACTGTGGTGAAATTGGTATTTTTCACTCGAGTGAAAATGGCATAATCTTCTAGAAAACAGCATCTCACTTTCCACAAAGTGCCACAAAATTGTTCACAACTATTGATCCAATAGTATTATGTCTAGGAATCTTTCACAAGAAATGGATGTGAAAGGGGAAATTTGTGTGCATAGATACATGTTCCTTTCATTATTACTTATTTTAAAAGCCCCAAAGTGAAATACCCAAGTGTAAGAGAATGACTAAACAAATATGCTATCTTTGATTTAGGAATATTATTCAGTCATTAAATATAGGTAATCATATACTTATGAGCAAATATTATATTAAAGAAAGGAAGGAAGTTTGTAGGCATAATTACCACTCCATGCAAAGATTAGGATGAGTTTTTAAAGAAACTGACTTAAAAAGAAAATATTCCATTTTATATGAAGGCTTACCACAAGTTCATTTCCACAAATAGAGTTTCCTTGGTGCTAAATAAAGTTATTTTGTGAAATATAGCTTATCACTTTTTGCCGATTCTGACTCATCTTTGAGCATTAGTACCGTTCCTTAGAACTGGATGCAAAGAATTCGTGACTATCTGTCTAGAAATATGGCCATAGTCTGGAAGAAACCATAGTCTAGTGGCACTAAATACATGGCTGTGGTGGAACTTGGACTCCATTAAAATTGTATATTTTTATGGATATCAAAAGTTTTCACTGAACTGGGGAATTGCCTCATTAAACTCAAAAGTTGGGAAAAGGGTTTAAAACTTTCATAAACACAATCTAGTTCTCCAAAGCTCAGCGTAGCTTCCACAGAGTACCCATCTGCAACAGGTTTAAAGTTGAGCATTCTTTCACTCAAAATTTTGTCGAACATCATCCCCTTATGTCCCCAATTTAATCGAGCCACCCATTGAGGCTCATGCCTCTTATACTCCTGGATCATGCTTTCTAATTCTAATTCTTCAAATTCCTGAGTTTTTCTGTCACTGCTTTCCTACTCTAGATTTTATTTCAGACAGAAACACAGGTACACGAATCACAATTTTATTGGTGTTTGCTCTGAAAGTTATAGTTAGCCCAAATAAAGTAAAACATACATGAAAAACTCATGGCCAGAGATATTTTAAAAATCACTCAAATTTATACCAAAAATTTATTTTCAGTTCAAGTCTCACATTACAAATTTAGTAACAACCCATTCCTTTTTGGGAAGAACTTTGAGATACCTTTGTAAAGATATTCACTTGAGAAAAAAAAAAAAAAAAGAAATCGAATGCGCCGAAACAACCGAGTTATGGTTGTAAGTTTGAGAGTGAACCATTTTATCCTAATTTTCTAAACTTTCTGAACCGTATATTATTTCTCTTGGATAAAAATTAAAATAATTCTGACTGATCCTTAAGAAATTCAAATACTCCCTAATGTCTTTCAGCTTAAAAAAATTAAAAGACTTCAGGGGCACCTGGGTGGCTCAGTGGTTGAGCATCTGCTTTTGGCTCAGGTCGTGATCCTGGGGTCTTGGGATCGAGTCCCGCATCGGGCTCCCTGCATGGAGCCTGCTTCTCCCTCTGCCTGTGTCTCTGTCTCTCTCCCTCTGTGTCTCTCATGAATAAATAAAAAATAAAATCTTAAAAAAAATTCAAAGACTTCAAAGTCTGAAGATTTGCTATTACTGAGGATAATGCAAAATCCTATGCTATAGATGAAAAAAGCGATTTTTAAAAGAATTTCCCCAACTTTTGGAAAATAGGACAAATTTGTGGATTTTTTAAAGAATTTCCCCAAATATTTTGGGAAATAGGACAAATTTGTGGATCTGGCTATGCTCTGTAGGTGTGTTTCAAAAACAATTATGTTTTTTATATGTTCATCTTAGGCATAGCGCTCTATAATTTTCTTTTAACAGAGTGTTTTAGTTTACTATTGTTATATCACCTCCCTAGCCCATGGCTGTGTGGGTTAGGTGGGTGTTGGCTCATCTGGACTGGGCCCAGCTGGGTGCCAACCATCCAGTTGCAGTGTCTGGGGTGGCTCTCCGACTCACTGTAGGTCTCCACTAGATCTGTCATCCTCCCTGGAACAGCCATCTAGCTCCATCTAGAGGGGCCAATTTTTCTCATGGTGGTAGCAGAGGAGTAAGATGGCAAACAGAAATCTACATGTCGGGCTTTGGACTGTCCCTTCTTTCCTCCTGCCAATGATGACAGACAGCCCTGTAGTAGAGCCCAACTTTAAGGCCAGGAGTTGCATTCTGGCCATAACAAAGCCACGACAAGGAAGACTGAAATGCTGGAACTCATCATTCAATCCACCTCAAGAGGGTGAGAAATAAAACACAGTGTCATAAAGCTGGAAAATGACCCAATGGTAAAGTGGGCCCCCAAATTGCAGAGAGTGATAATTTGAGAAGCCACGGTTATTCTGATGACCCTTTCTTTCATTTTATCCAGAGCACCAGAAACAGAAGGCTTCTGAATCCTGTCCCAGATCAAAGTTTTATAAAGAAATATTGATTTTTTTTCTAGTCCAGAGCAAGTCCAGCCTATGCCAGGCTAAGGGTACCAGAAGGATCTCGGCATGCCAACATACGGAATGCAGACAGTTGTCTGCTCTCAGATCAATGCTCTGAAGAGAAGTGTGCTTGTGCCCCCTAGCAAGGGAATATGAACAAAAGAACTTCAACTGGCTTTCTCTATCACCTGCTTTGTCATTGATTTCCAATTTTTAAAAAAGGAACCCAAAGTTAGTCCCAACGGAGCCAAGTATGAGATTGGAACAGCTGCTACTGAGCACAGATGGCAATTTTGTAGAAGGTTTATGAAGAAGGAAGGGGACCTTTCCTTCAAAGCGCAACTGCTCATTTAGGATCTTTTCAATTCAGCAGTTTCTATTCCAGTCGAGAAGCTGCTAATATCTCAGTTGTTTAAAACGCCAGATTTAACAATAAATTAAATTAATATAAAAGGGAAGTAAATCTCCCCAAATGCTGACAGGTGTACCTTTAACAGGTATAAATCTTAGTCTGAGAAAACTAGGTTTCAAGTTCTGGTTGTGGTGCTGACTAACTCAGTGGCTTTGGGGTGTATTTTAGCTTCTCTTAGCCTGTTTACTTACCTACAGATGTTACCTAGGACAGCTGGTTTCCTTCAGTCTAGACGAGGGTCATGGGAGCTAGTCCACCATTTTGTAAGCAGAAAAACTTGGAGAAGACAAACAAACCCACGTAGTAGCATGGCTTAGGAGGCAATCTCTAGGGTCCAGCCTGATTGGAGCACAGACTCTGTCACTGGTTAGTTTATGATCCTGGGCAAGTTGAATAAACCCTTCTCTGTGGTTCAACTTTTGCATCCATTATGCATGTAAAAATACTACCTACCTTGTTGGTCGTTATGCAATGTTTGCAAAATGGCTTATCCAAGGCTGATTTATAGTAATTACATAAGGAATGTCAGCATGCATTTGGCTGCTTATCTAGCAACCCACCCCCACCTTCCTCTTTCCTAAAAGCACATTAATTTTGTTTGAGAGTCCACCTTTCCTCTATGTAGCCCACGGGGAGGGATTAATTTATCTCAACTTTCAGGGAGGTCCTGATTTTGAACTCAGTAATTCTCAAACTTGTGTGTCCTCAGAATGACATGAAGGGCTTGTTAAAAAAAAAATAAAAAAAAAAATAAAAAAACCGCACATTGCTGGGCTCCACCCCTATCGTTTCTGATTCAGTAGGTCTACGGTGGAGCGGAGTATTTTTATTTCTAGCAAGTTCCCAGGTGATGCTGATATTGCTGGTCCATTCAGCATTTACTGGCAAGGTACTAAGCTCTCTGTATGTATCATGTTATTTAAACTTCAGAATAATCCAGTGAAGCAAGTATTCTTGTTATAGTCATTTCAAAGACATTGAAAGTGAGGCCCAGAGATGGTTAGCTAACTGGCTCGATATCAGGAAGCTATCAGTAGAGCAGGAGCTGAGCTTGGCATTTGCTGGATCCTAATCTGAAGGCCAAACCATGATTCCTTCATCATACTCTTAATGGCAGGAATATTCCTTTCCAGTGACTGTTGTCCAGACTATCCCTAGTAGGGTGTGAAGGGATCTGAGAAACAGAATTAAAACCAGAGGCAGTTAACTAAACATGGAATTGAGAAAAGGAAGGGAGAGACTTTTGATGGCATGTGATGAGCTCATGAAGATTCATAAAGTGAGGTCCAATGAATTTTTCCTTTTCCAGAAAAAAAGGGTAGAGCTCTGAGCTTCCCTTTCCTGTACAGGAGAATAGAACCTCTGCCAAGTTCCAGCTCTCTAGTCGCTCCTCTCTAAGCCTCAACTCCTTTAGTTACCCTTCCATTTTGCCCCCCAACTGAATTCACCTTTTTTTTTTTAACCTTAATTGACCGTAGGCCTTCCCAGATCTTCTTAGACACATCTTTACAGATGATTCTTAACTTACTTTTCAGTGGCTTGTTCTCACCCATTTCAAATGTACAAATGAGTACAGAAAATAATTTATCAAGGCATTCATGTATCATCACCCACATTTACCACAGGCTCACATTTTACATTTTTACCTCAGACCCTGAAAAGAAATGACAGGAAAAAAAAAACCCAAATCCTGATGTAAGTGGATTAAAAAGCAAATCCTTCCCATGTTTGCTTTTTAATTTTTAGTAACGTGTAGTATTGTTTTTCTGGGTTTAAAAAAATATATAAACCTGTATATTCAGTGCAAAACATTTTGCAATTTTCTTTTATTCCATCAACATTCTATCATGATTTAGTTTATTGTAATGGCTTAAAGTGTTACACTTTATTAATAAAACCACATTTTATGTTCCGTTCTGATGAGCACTTTGTTATGGTTGTTTCTTTTCATAAACAGCAAACAGTACAGTGGACATTTTTAGACATAGAGATGTCCTTGAATGTGTGTCCCAAGTTTTCTCTAGGGTACAGAGAATCAGTGGTGGATCTGGCAAGTTGAAGAGTATGTATCACTTCAAATTTACTAGGTGGTATGTCTTCCTGTGAGCACACCTATGAATTTCCATGTCATCCATGCTGACTAACAGTTTGTGTTAATAGATATACCATTTAAAAATGATTTTATTTATTTATTTATTTATTTAGATTTTATTTATTTGAGAGAGAGAGCAGAGGGCACAAGGAGGGGTAGGGGCAGAGGGAGAGAGAGAAACAGATTCCTCACTGAGCAGGGAACCAGATGTAGGACTCCATCTCAGGACCCCTGAGACCATGATCTGAGCCGAAGGCAGACACTTAACTGAGCCACCCAGATGCCCCATGTCATGGTTATTCTTTGTTCTTTGCTGTTCCATGGGAAATTTAACATTGGCTTGATGAGGTCAACCAAAACCTTGGAAGATCAGACTGGCATGCATTGGCTTGATAGGTTAATTTGGAGAGAATTGCTAACTTTAAAAAGCTGGGTCTTTCTCACCCATGAGCATGCTGCATTTTTCCTCTTTTTTTTCAGGTTTTTAAAAATTTACACCCTTCAATAAAATTTTATACTGTTTCCATAATATTAATGAATATCTTTTGTCAGCTATGTTCCGACATACCTTATATTTTTGTTGCTACTGTGACTGATAGGATTTTTAAATTATATATTTTTGATTGAGTGTTGCTGGTATATAGAGACATTATTGATTTTTGTATATTATTTTGTATCCACCAAGCTCTTATCGCCTTTAATGGTTTCTTTACATAATCTCATAGATTTTTCCATGTAGACAATCATATCATCTGTGAATAATGACAGTTTTGATTCTTCCCATCCAGTCTTTACATCTTTTCTCCCCCCTGGTCTTTTTGCTTTAGCCAGGACATTCAGGAAAATGCTGAATATAGTGGTGTTAAAGGGCATCCTTATTTTTGAAAATGGAATACTCTAAATATCCCACTATTAAGCATGATATTTGTTGACGTTTTTTGATACTCTTTGTCAAGTAAAGAAAGTTCCCCTCCAGTCCTGTTTGCTAAGAGTTTTTACTTGAGTAGAGGTTAAATTTCATGTGTTCTTATTCTATATCTTTTGGGATTATTCCATGGATTTTTTTCCTTTTATCTGTTAGGGTTGGATATTACTTTTATTGATTTTCTAACATTAAATAATCGTTGTATTCCTGAAAAAAGCACTGCATGGTCATTAGGTATTTATTTTTAATTACTTCCCTGCATTTGGTTGCTAATTAATTACTTAAACTTTTACATTTATATTAGTGAGTGAGCTTGGCTTGTAATTTATTTATTTATTCTTTAAAAATTTTTAAAAGATTTTATTTATTTAATCATGGGAGACACACACACACACAGAGAGGCAGAGACACAGGCAGAGGGAGAAGCAGGCCCCATGGAGGGAGCCCAACGTCGGACTTGATCTCGGGTCAAGAAGGATCACACCCTGGTCAAAAGGCGGTGCTAAACTGCTGAGCCACCCGGGCTGCCCTTGGCTTGTAATTTATTTTTTGCATTATCCTTCTTCACTTTGTGCACTAGGGTTACATTAACCTAATATGATGAGTTGGGGAGTTCTCTTTCTACATGCTTGGTAGCATTTGTGTAAGTTAGGAAATACTGGTTCCTTACAGGGTTGGTATCTATCTGTGCAGTCATCATGGCCCTTTTCTTGGAGGCGGGGGAGATCATCGTTTTTTAATTATTGATTCAATTTCTTCAGTGATCATAAGTCTGTTCAGGTTTTTTCTTCTCTTTCTCTCAATTTTTTTTTTAAGATTTTATTTATTTACTCATAGAGACAGAGAGAGAGTGGGGAGAGGCAGAGACACAGGCAGAGGGAGAAGCAGGCATCATACAGAGAGCCTGATGTGGGACTCCATCCAGGTCTCCAGGATCACACCCTGGGCTGCAGGCAGTGCTAAACCACTGTGCCACCAGGGCTGCCCTATCTCTATTTTTAAAAGCTTTTATTTACTTATTTGAGAGACAGAGAGAGTGAGCAGGAGGGAGAGGGGGAGAGAATCTGAAGCAAACTTCATGCTGAGCATGGAGCCTAATGCAGGGCTTGATCCCATGACTGTGACATCATGACTTCAGCCAAAACCAAGAGTCGGATGCTTAACAGACTGAGCCACCCCAATGCTCTTTGAATTTTTTATGACACGTTTTGATAATTCAATTTTTTTTGAAAATGTATGCCTTTTTTAGGTTTCAAATTTATTGGCATCAAATTGTTCAAGCATTCCCATAAGCTACTTTAAATTTCTAATATATCTGTTATTATATATCCTTTTAAAGTCTAATATGGCTAATTTGTACCTTAGTTCTTTTACTTATTTAATCTTGTTAGTGGATTGGCTTCATTTTGATCTTTGCAAAGACTCCAGCATTGGTCCTATTGATCCTCTTTATTTTGTTTTCATTTATGTATGATGAATTTCTGCTTTTCTTGTTTTCATTTCTTTTCTTCTACCCCTTAATTTAGGTTTACCATTTTTCATTTTCTAATTTTTTGAATCAGATGCTGAAGCCACAGCCTTTTGATTTTTCCTCTTACGTAATGTGTACATTTGAGGCAACAATGGCCTCTTAGGACTGAGTACTAATTTGAACTCAGGTCGTCTCTATATTTTGCATTAAAAAAAATTGTTTTGCATTGCTGGACAGTAAACTCTACTTTAAGCCTTGTCAGGAAACCTCCATACATTTTGCCAGGGGAATTACCTGGGATATCTTTTCCTTCCGGGGCCAAGGCATCAGTTACCTACAGATTTTTCTTTCAATTTCATAATTCATGGGCTGCTGTGTTTTCTCTAGGAAGTGTGGCTCACTCTCTAAGGAGAGCCTCATTTTTGGGTGATGCTCCTGTGTTCACAGATCCTTTTCCTTCCATTTCTCCTTAGGGATAAACAAGTTTCCAGTTAGCCAGAAGGAAACCAGAGGGAGGAATTCAATCTCTGCTTTCACAGGCAGGCCAAGTGTTATTCTCTTGGCTTCTAGAGGACTTTTTGGTCATTTAGTAATTATTTTCACAACTCAGTTGAGCATTCAGTTGGAGTCTCTTGGATTAATTAAGCAGTGGTAATTAACAGAGTCTTGGGCCTCCATGGAGCAGTTGCAGTTGGTTATTTCTAAGTTACCATGATGATAGTTTTAAATCTCTCAGGGAGTCTTACACAAATTCTTTCTTGTACCTTGAGAGTAGCAGAGCTGATTTCCTAGAGAATTTTGGTGTCGTATTTAAGTAACTAAAGATAAGATAGATGAGGTAGATAAACCATTTGGCTACTTGTAATGCAAGCTTTCCCAGATTGTCCATGAACTTATGGTAGAAGAGAAGAAAAATCTAGAATGTAGTGAATGGAGAAGAAATGGAGAAGAAGTTTGGTCTGTAGAGCAAATGCAAAATAGAAGGAACATGCAATTATTGGAATAATTCAGGTCAAATCCACATCGGAAGGAGACTAAACAAAGAAAGGGGAAATGGCAAAGAGAGAATAGAGAAACAAAGCATTTGAAAAACTGGAGCTATCTGGGAAGAGATGAATCTTTCCTTCTGTAGGCTTGAGTCAAGGACTCAGTCAAGGACTCAGGGTCAAGGACTTGAGTCAAGGACTCAGTCAAGGACTCAGCTATCTTGATAATACAGGGTTGGATGCCTAAAGTTGCCAGGAAAAAGACCAGGAGAACTTTCAAGAAAAAAATGTAGCTGTATCCAACAATTTAGATATGGTGAAGTCAATGTTCCAGGAAGTTCTTTCAAAACACGTTATCTATGGAAGATATAACCACTGTGATGCTGAAATGGCAGAAAAGGAACAATAGCAAAAAACTCACTGAATGATAATTTAGCATTTCTACAGTACCCTACCTTACTTACTATTAACAATAGCTAGGAAATAATTTGCATCTGTATGTTGAAGATAGTATGTGTTAATAAAACTGATAGTACTCATGTAAATAACATAAAAATATCCAAGACTAATGACACTTGTGTTGTGAATTTAGACACTCTGGTTTGTATTGAAGGTAAGCAATTAAAAAACTTTGAACCACTCCCACCTCCCCCCAAAAAACATATGAAAAACTAGTTTTTACATTTAAAAGATGAAGAGTAGGGACACCTAGGTGGCTCAGCGGTTTAGCGCAGCCTTTGGCCCAGAGCCTGATCCTGGGGTCCTGGGATCAAGTCCCCCCTGGGGTTCCCTGCATGGAGCCTGCTTCTCCCTCTGCCTGTGTCTCTGCCTCTCTCTCTCTGTGCCTCTCATGAATAAATAGATAAAATCTTTAAAAAAAATGAAGAGTAATAAGACACATTAAGGCCCCATGGAAAGGATAGGGATCAGGAAGATTTATCCTGGTTTGGAGAGTAATGACTCCGAATTACTAATGAATTTAGAAGATGATTCTAGATTTGATTTAGGCCTGCAGAGAACAATCCAGAGTTCAGATTAAAAAGCCAGAAAGAAATGAAAAGCCTCAAGGTAGAGGATGGATATGTTTTCCAGGAGTATGTCCAAACTCCTATTCCAAGGCAAGCAGAGAAAAGGAATCATGTACAGTCTGGTCTTATTGTCTTATTGAGGCTTAATCGTCATGAAGTGTATGGAAAACAGACACATGTCCAAAAGTGGCCTACCCACTAGTTCCATAGTCTGTCCGATGATAGGTTTTCACTAAATGGAGAAGCCATTTGTCCTCAGGAGCAGTGCAAAGGGGAGAAAGAGAAGGAAAGAGGGTTTGGAGAAGACCCAAAGTCCCCTGGTCCCTGGGTGTGAGGAAGCAATATAGCAAGAAGGTCTCTTGTCTCTGATTTCCTTTCAAGCCTTAGGGTCAGTGTAAAAGGCCCTGGAGGCTGGTCAGAATGGAGTAACGTGATTGGGATTCACAGCCTATACCCTGTAGGTTTGGATGATCGTTTTTGCTGAGGAGATTGGGATCCTGAGAGAACAGGTTCACCTTTTAGGCCTTATATATTGTCCCATGAAGGGGGGAAAGTTGCTGGGGAAGTGTATTAGTCAGAAGTTTTCAGAGAAGCAGAACCAATAGGAGGAGCAGAGTAAACAGGAACCAGCAAATGTATGTTTTAAGGAATTGGCTCATGCAGGTGTGGGAGCTAGAAAGTCTGAAATCTGTAGGGCAGCCCAACAGCCTGGAGATTCTGGCAGGAGTTGATGAAGCAGTTTGAGCCTGAGTGTTGAGGCAAAATTGAGTTTGAGTGTGAGGCAAAATTCCTTCTTTGGGATATCTCAGTCTTTTCTCTGAAGGTCGTTAGCTGATGGGATTAAGGACCACCAACATGGAGGGCAATGTGCTTTACCCAAGGTCTACTGACTTAAATGTTAATCTGAATAATACTTTCATAGCAACATCTAGATTGCTGTTTGAGCCAAAAACTGGGCGCCCCGGTCTAGTCAGATTGGCACATAAAATGAACCATCCCAGGAAGAGAAGGATACTCTCTGTCACATTTCTCCTTTTCTTTCTCTCTTCAACCAGCAACCAAGCAGGATCTGAATCCTCAGCCTTATGAAAATCCTCCAGCCTGCCTCAGACCTGTGGTGTGGTGGGTCCGGGCTGCCCTGATGGGTGTTAGTGTTCAGGACCGGATCTGGGTGGCTGCAGGAAAGGAGTAAGACCGGAAACTGTCATAACACAATGGTAGCCCCATTCCCTATGGGATGGGACCCATGATGAAAGGGACAGTTGCCTGTACATACTCCCACCATGCAGAGAAGTTGAAACCAGGGCTGAGCAGAGTTAGTTTCAGAATTAAACTTGGTGGGATCCTCCGAGGTTGAGATCTGGGCTTTGATTTTCACCGTGGTAGGCCTGGCCCTGGAGACACAGGTCTTGTGGCAGGCTGGAGGATTTTCATAAGGCTCCTTTAAAGTGCTGTAATTAAAAGTTGTGCACTGCATTAATGCCACTGCAGCACCGTAGCCTTCTCACTCCGCTGATATACTGAAACAGGATTCTGAGCCACAACAATGGGATCAACTGATTTTGTTATTAAATACCTTCTAAGAGCATTTTGAAGTCTCAGAAATGCCACCGAGGAAAAGCTCTTCAAATCCCCTTCTCTTCTTTCCAGCTCCCCCTCTCTGCTGGCCACAGAAATAGATTAACATTTGTTACACCTCCATTGTAAGTAGTCAAGCAGGCAATCGGCATTTTATCTTTGGTATTTGATTGAAGGTAGAAGGCATTTTTCATTTATATTTTTTGCCTGAAGGGAAAGAGGAAGCAGATAAAAGGAAGAAAAGGCATTGCTATGATGTACTTCTTCTGTATATGAAAGTTGTAATCTAATGTTGTACTCTAGCTCGTTTCAACTTGGTGAATATTCCTTCATTATCTGACAAAACATTCAGTACTGGGATGTGGTTACCTGATATATAGGAAGGGATTATCGCAGTGTTAATAAAGTTGTGTCCAACATCCTCTGAAATAAATTTATAATTTTGTTCACATGCTTTACTTTACCTTCAATAGAATAATTTGGATTTATGTGTTTACTATTATAGAATTCACTTTGAAAAATAATGTAGGTTACAAGCAGAGAATTAGGAAAAATTACAATAAATTTATTCCAGTTTAAACATGTAAATGAAAATCTTTATCATTCCAATACTAAGGGCGTTCAATAAAAAATGCATTGTGCTGAGCAGTGATATTAAAATAAATAGAAGTTTGTACACAAGGAACAACCTCTCTCTTCTAGAAAACTCATGTATACTAGGTACAAATGAATATTAGATATACTACAATGTTATAAAAATATATTTATTTAGCCTTAGATTTTAGAAGTACATGCATGCACATTGCTCATTTAGGATGTTTTTCTTCCAGTTGCTTGATCCTCTCAGCCTCCGCATTTCTGTAGTTGGAGAAATCCTTCTTGTGTACCCTAAGGATTGAATTTCAGATCATGGAAATGAGCTGGAAGATGAAAATCAAAGAACTGACTACTAGTTTTTTTTATGAAAGTATTTTTCTTCTTCAGACAATTTAATGGAGGAAATCAGGAAAAAATATTTTCCTTGAATAATTACTATGTTTCCATTTTTTGACATTAACCAGTGGCCATGGGAGGAGTTGAGAGGACATTAATTAGATTTGCCTGAGGAACAGTGATTTGGAGAAGGTGAGGACCCTATAAGAACATCTAGATTTCTAAGGAACTTTGCCACTCAATGGCAGGTAAGGTTTCTAAGATTAAACGGAAGGGACACTACTAAAGATAAAGAACAATTGCCATAGGTGCTGGGAGTGACCAAAAAAAAAAAAATTGGTGACCAAATGATTGCATATTCTGCTTCTCTCATTCATCTTAAAGTTAGAAATAAGAAATTGTAGGAATTATTCAAGGAAGACACACACACACTCAAGCAAACATAATATTTACTGTTATAAAAGCAGTCAATGTTTACTATGGGAAAATTAGAAAATACACATTAACCAAAAGAAAGTGAAAAATTCTCAAACCCATGCCTCAGAAATAATTTTATTTTTTCTTAATATCTATGTACCATATATGGAATAAGTGAGAACAACTAGTTTTTCCAAAGCTAATGGTAGAATTTCTTTTGGGGAGATAGTTATCTTTGTCTAAGAAAATTCTATGTTGGATTTGCCAGGTAGGAAAGAGAACACCCAAGGATTGAGCTTTTTGGAGAACATGAATGAGCTCACCAATATCCAGTTTCCTTCTTCTGGATCCCCTGAAAGTTGGGAAGGCTACATTACTAATTCTGGCCAATAGGCTGTGAGTGAAATGGTGTGTGTGTGTGTGTGTGTGTGTGTGTGTGTGTGTGTGGTTTATACAGAAAATAGGGAGATCTCCATGTGTTTTCTTTTCAGTGGTGTGTTGGAGCCGATATGTGTGTCTCTTCCTAATTCTATATGCAGTGACTTCATGTTGATAGCTAGACACCGGCCATGATGGGAAAATCTTTTGATGATGTTTTGCCATTGTAACATTCACCATGATGCTCATCAAATCATGATGACATTTAGCCATATCCTGTGGATGTCCTTATTTATTTCTCAAGGTTAATTTCCTGCAAGGAAAAATTAGGATTAAAAAGATATGGAAAAAAATAAAAAATAAATAAATAGATATGAAAAATTTTAAAGTTTTGGATATGGTTTATAAAACTGCTCCCCAGAAAGGTTAGGTCATTTTATTTGTTTAAGAGCAAAGACCTATTGTGGATATACCCAACTTGATGAAAAAGCAATGTTGTTAGTGTTTATGTTTTATGATTTGGGAAAGGCATATTGAAAGTTCTTTTTTTCAAAAAAATATTTTATATATTTATTCATGAGAGACACAGAGAAGGAGGCAGAAACATAGGCAGAAGGAGAAACAGGCTCCCTGCAGAGAACCTGATATGGGACTCAATCCCAGGACCCTGGGATCATGATCTGAGCCAAAGGCAGATGCCTGAGCCACCCAGGTGCCCCTGAAAATTAATTCTATGTGGATTCAGCACACAGAACAGATAGTTTTAATTATTAAAAAATAATTTGGAGATCCCTGGGTGGCGCAGCGGTTTGGCGGCTGCCTTTGGCCCAGGGCGCGATCCTGGAGACCCGGGATCGAATCCCACATCGGGCTCCCGGTGCATGGAGCCTGCTACTCCCTCTGCCTGTGTCTCTGCCTCTCTCTCTCTCTCTCTCTGTTTGACTATCATGAATAAATAAATTAAAAAAAATTAAAAAAATAATTTGGAGGCTTATAGGGAGTAGACTCCTGTGTACAGTGTATCCACAATTACCTTTTCAAAATTAACATCCTCTTATACCTATCTTGCCTTATACACTTTTCCCCTTTCACACATGCTTAGGATCAAAATCTAGTGAGGATTAAGAGAGGGAGGACGAGAGAGTGAAAGTAGGAAAAGGGGCATACAATGTGTTTGTGTCCATATCCTAAAACCATTTGGACTCAAAGAATAGTTTCTGACTTGTATTATTCAGTTTTAAAGCTTAATTCTTTTTTGTTTCTTTTGGCTAATGGGGGCTCAGGTAAGTCCAAACTCGTTGCAATGGAAAAGAACACAGAAGCATCCAAAATTTGTATCCTGGAGTTGTATGTGAGGAATGAGTTAGCCTGGTGCCCAAAGCTTCCCAAAATTCCCTGCTTTGCTTTCCCCATTCTGGTCTTGCATTGCCCCTCCTCATGGCACCCTCTGTACCCCAGCCATGCAGAGCTGATGCAGGTCCCCAATCCATGGTGTTTTTTTTTTTTTTTTTTTTTTTTCTGTTAAGTCTTGACCTTTGTAGTGTGTTTTTCCCTCCACCCTCTTTTTCTCCTCTCTTTTCATGGTTCATGCACACAGTGTCAGCTTTGACATCACTTCTACCAAAGCTCTGGGTCCTCCACTGAATGCGTTCAGTGCTTCTCTCCTATGTTTCCATCATGTTTGGTGTTTACCGCACAGCATGATAGTTTCTTGTTTCTTTATTTGTTTCCCTTGTGAGAGACTGAGAGCTCTTGCAGCAGGAAGACTGTACTTGGTTTACTCTCATCACCTAGCAGAGTGACATTTAGTGGGCTATCAGCAAATCTAAATGAAGACAATTTAAAAATAACAATTCTCGTGACTCTCTCGGTGTACCATACAACTACAAATAATTTAGAAAACCTCTGTGAAGGCCTGCTTAGTGGCTGTAACTTTGCTAAAAGTGTCTGAGAAGGTACGGAGATGAATACATCAGAGGAATATACAGTCAGTGATTCTGATGGTAACCCAGTCTTCTGAACAATGAACAATTGAAGGAGAGGAAGTGGCAAACATTTGGAGGGTTGTTATTTTTTTTGTAGATTGAGAAACTAAATAAAAGACACAGAAGTATCAAAAGTTTTAACCTTAAAAGTTGCATGTAGAGAAAGATTAGACTACTTAGAAATATAATTACACACTTCCACGATTGCTAACATACAGATAATTGCAGGGTTTGTCCTTGAGCAGCTATCTCCAGCTTCTAAATGATCATAAAATTATAATTTAACTTTCCCCACAAAATGTGTTATCAGTTCCTGTTTCATGTTAGTTTTCTGTGCATGCAGAATTCAATAGAAGCTGTCTTAAGTGTTTTCCTCATTATTAAACAGTTTTCTAAAATCCATAATTCAGGGAGACAGTAAGTAGTTGCATTTATTTCTATACAGTTCAGCTCTGCAAAGCCGACTGTGAATTCACGGGGGCATTCTTGCGCTAGCCAGTTTTTGTTATCAGCTACACAACATGAAAGAAGATTGTATTTCCCAGCTAATGGAAGAAAACTGAATGAGAATAAAGACTCTAAGTATTTTAAAACACTGGCTTGAATTGCAGCCTTGAGATCTAAAGGTAAAGAACAGTGCAAGTCCTGGAATAGATACATCAGTTACCTGTTTGGGACAAAAGGATCTTGTTTTCCTTTTAGGTTAAATGAAATTACCCATTCTATTTGTTCTGAATCTAAACTTTCCAAACTTAAAGAACGTTCCTTTCCTTATCAAACTCGATTCTTCCATTTCCTCATCTCCGAAATTTTAAATACAATGAAGAAGCCTGAATTTTAATTTCGCAATTTTCCAAATACATCATTAGGAAGCTCTTTTTGTTTCGAGAGAGATGTTAGGATAAAAAGAGACTTTCGGTGTCAGAAGGGTCATCCAATGGCACTGTCTTCAGTGCAGCTCCTCTGAAGACATTGAGTCTAAAATGTACAATTGTGATCTGTAGCAGAGATGAAACAAATCACAGGTGCAGTTTCATTTTCTATGCTGTTTTTACGGTTTTTTTTGACATTCTTTTAATGTTAGTCTGTAAATGATATTTTGCTAGCACAGGGCGGTGAAAAACATCTTATAAGTGATTTTATTTCAAGAATCTTTTCCCCCACCCCTGCCGTGACTTTTTGATTCACAGTGCCTTTCATTTGGTGATATGTATAGACTGTAACAATTGGAAAAGCCCAAACAAACAGCAAAACCCTCCTAGCAAAATCCACTTTTATGCTTTGGAACAAGTTGATACAGGTCAAATCCCATGAAAGTGAACAGATATTTGAGTTGTGATGATATTTGTCAAAACAGAATTTGACATATCTCTCTAATTAGCCAATCTGGTATCAATGGAATTATTCTCTTTTGACTCAACTGATAGGAAATTAGTTCCAAATGCTTTTTCAGCATACTGGGTGTTTTTTTCCCTGGCTAACCCCACTCTTCAAAAGTTTTCCTTTAATTGCCTTCAAAAATTTCATTTTCAAATTACATGGCAAATTCAGATACCACCTACATGAGGACCATGAGAAATGCTCCAAGAGACAGCATCCAGTTAAGCTCATTTTCTCCATTTCTGCTTGGTATAAGCTGAGAAACTGATGATAGGGAAGGAATGGTCACTAAGACTTGACTTTTTATGGCAACCTTATCACTGTTCACATTTACTCTAGAAGAGACTGGGGGTTATAATGTTTCTGTACTTTAGGGTCTCAAATTTAATTTTGAGAGGGGGTTAGAGGTAGTGGAGTTGTCTGGGTTCACAGTTTAGTCCCAACACTAGATATACTAATTTGAGACAGGCAACTGAACCCTCTGAGACTTTGTTTCTTCATCAGCAAAATGGGTGTTAATAATGCCCACATCACAGAGTTGTCATGAGATTAATTTTGATTACATATGGAAAGTATCCAGCCCTGCAGCTGGCATCTGCTAAGTGATCGATCAGTGATCAACCCTCCCCTCCCCAATTTCTTTGCCCTTCCTGGTTGAGCTGGAACCCTGGGTGTCTTCCAAAGTGAAGGGTGAGGATGCTGAAATTTGGACAGTTAAAATCTCCCCTGTCCCCAAATACCTGCCTGCCATATTCTCTGAATTTCTTGATTTTAGAAATTAATTTTTGAGGAGAGAGTTAAGGCCTTATATATGGTAGTCCTCCACTCAAACACACAGGAATGTTAAAATGTTAGCTGGCATACATAAGCAGAAACATTTACCATATGTCCTGGTTTACTCAGCACAGTCTCATTTTTGTCTTGGTTTGATTATTAATAGCACCCCCTTTTTACTCTCAAAAGTGTCTTGATTTGCTGATAAATTGCTGATAGATTCTGGGATCATCCATAGCATAGAGCCTGATACATGTTTGGTGCTCAATATATACATTTTTGTATGAATGATGCTACATCTGATATATTTTTTATTTTTATTTATATATTTTTTTAAATTTTTTTATTTTTATTATTTATTTATGATAGGCACACAGTGAGAGAGAGAGAGGCAGAGACACAGGCAGAGGGAGAAGCAGGCTCCATGCACCGGGAGCCCGACATGGGACTCGATCCCGGGTCTCCAGGATCACGCCCTGGGCCAAAGGCAGGCGCTAAACCGCTGCGCCACCCAGGGATCCCTGATATATTTTTTAAAGATATATTTATTTACTTGAGAGAGAGCATGCATGAATAGGGGAAAGGGTAGAGGGAGAGCATCTCAAGCAGACTACCCACTGAGTGTGGAGCCCTGAAGGGAAAACTTGATCCCATGACCCAGGGGATCTGCCAAAACCAAGAGTCTGATGCTTATCCTACTGAGCGACCTAGGTACCCCTTATTTGTTTTCTTGATATATATAATGCAATATTCTTGATTATAAAAGTAGTCATTTTCCAATGACTTGGAAAATTTGGAAACTTCTGAAAAGTAGAAGAAAAAATTAAAAAAAATGACAACATGATTATTAATTGTTAATATTGTGATTGTTTTTTATTTTTATTTATTTATTTGTGATTGTTAATATCACAAAATAGATTGCTTTATCACATAATTAACCATTTCTTGGAAAACAGTGGGCTGTATCTCAGGGATATTTATGGTAAGGAGGGGTTGGAATATTAAGCATATCTGTTGCAGTATCTACTTGCTCAGAGCTCCTTCTAAATGGGCAGGGCTAGATTGCTGTGTTTGTACCATGGCCCTACTGGCTGGAGCTGCTTGTATAATGGATGGGCTTTGATCCAAGAATAGTCAGACCAGAGGCTGGCCAACCCATGACCTGGTGCAAAAGAAGGAGCAGGGCTAATCATATTCCCTCTTTTGAAGCTGAACTAGAAAATACTGTTAGCAGTGGGATCTGAAATAGAAGGAATCTATAAAGAGAAGTCTTGGGGTAAGGTAGGGTCAGGAGGGGTGCCGGCCAGCTCAAGTTATGAAAAAGCAGAAGCTATGAGGATACAGAATCTTTGAAGTAGAGGAAAGCTTTGCAGAGTGGAGGGATAGAATAAACCAGTTGGGGTAGACAGGAGTGTGGAGCAAGCCCCAGAGGAACAAGGTGACATCAGAGACAGACTGTGGAGGCTCTAAGAGAAGCAGAGAGACAGAGACAAGCTGGTCCCTAAGCAGCCTTAGTTCTCTGAAGTTTCTCTGCGTATCTTTATGATAACTCACTGTCTCTTAGGGAATATCTGTTCTTCACAACCCCAGGAATATATTTGGAACAACTGGCTCCTTACAACAATGACATATATGCTGAATGTTGGGGATCACACAGGATCAGGGCTTTTGGTCATATAAGGGTGCAGGGGATCTCAGAGAAGTCAATTGAGGGAAAAAGATTCATACCTCTTGGCCACTGGAAAATTGTTGGACAGCTACTCTCCCCACTTCCTTTTGTTTTCTTCTGGAATCACATGGGCTCTCACTCTTGCTCCTCCCTGCCTATCTTTGTTATCTTTCCATACCAGCTTCCTTCAAAGGCTCATCATTTCTGCTCCCCCATGACTCTGGCTTGCATGTGACTTAGAGTTTTTGTGGCTTTGACTCTGGTCCCAATTCTTTCTGACTTTAGAGACCTTGTGCCCAGCACTATTTGACTAGCTACAATCAGCTTATATTTTATTTTAATTATCAAGAGAGAGAGAATCCGATGGTTGCTGGTCAGCTGATGAATTGGCTGTGTTTGTGTCAGATGTTCCTCTGATCCCATGAGCTGAGGCAAAAGTACATGAGCCCCTATTCCATCCATTGGGGTTGTGGACATTGATTTTCTGATTAGCAGAGAAGGAGAAGGGCAAATTGAGCAACAAATGAGATACCTATATCTTGGTTCTGCCCTGCCATTTACCCTGATCTTTGATCCTAGTGCAAAGCCATTGTTGGACTGCTCTGCAAGTTTCAGACCCTGGCTATTATGATTCCCAGCTTCTAGGGAAATTTTCTCATTTCTACCATTGCCTTAGCTTATCACCTTTTTTTTTTTTTTTAAGATTTTATTTATTTATTCATGAGAGACACACAGAGAGAGGCAGAGGCACAGGCAGAGGGAGAAGCAGGCTTCCTGTGGGGAGCCCAATGTGGGACTCCATCCCAGGACCCCAGGATCATGACCTGAGCCAAAGGGGCCACCACTGAGCCACCTAAGTGTCCCTAGCTCATCACCTTAAAAAAATTTATTTATTTATTTATTTGAGAGAGAGAATGATCAGGGAGAGAACAAAGAGAGAGGGAAAGAGAAAATCCTAAGCAGAGTCCTCAATGAGCGCAGAGACTGTCATGGGGCTCAATCTCAGGACCCTGAGATCATGACCTGAGCCAAAGCCAAGAGCCAGGTGTTCATCTGATGAAGCCACCCCGAGACCCCTAACTCGTTGCCTCTCTGATGCTTTTCCTGTTTGTTCCTGGTCCCAGTTCTGCTAGTTTGCCTTCCTCCCAGTTTCGCCACTGGGTCACTCCTTGCACCCATGCCTCTGGTAGGTACTCTTGGCCCCTCTTCAGGACTGGCAGTGCTATAAAAGCCCACTCTGCAAGTGTGAAGAGAAGGCTGTACTCTATGTGGGCCAGAATGAAGAAATAGTTGAAAAAATTACACAACCTTGGATACTGACAGATTCAGCACGACTTGCCCGAGGGCGCCAATCGTGTACATTCTTTCCCCAGCAATATGACAATCTCTTAGCAACTCGGGGATTCTCTGGTTTCAGTTTAGCAGCAACAGGGCAGCAGACCACAGGGGAACTCATTTCATCCCATAGAGTGTGTTCACCAAAGCCATCTCAGCCTAGCTGTCTGTCTGAATCAGCGTGCCCTGATGAAGGACGACGTGGCCTTCTCTCCAGCATGTCTCAGTGGGAGTGACAAGAGAGGTGTGAGGACATGCAGCCTTAGGGAGTTGTCCACATGGCCAGCTGAAGCCCTGGGCAACATTCTGTCCACACAGGCCGGTGTCATTTGTTCCAACTGCTCCTTCCAGGCCCAGGGTCTTGTCCATTCCTTCTTAGAGAGGGAGAACTTCATGTTCATCACCCCTGCGATGCCTTGGCATTTGCATTCTATGCAATGTTTATCTGACACCACAGATTCTGTGGCTATCGTCCCCTCAAGACTGTGTGGCCAGAATAGATTATATCTGACAAGTTGAAAGCTCCACGGGGCCATTTCCATGAAGGAGGAAAAGAATTCAGACCAAAAATCAAACGCTTATCTTTCTCATAGTGGATGCAAGTTCTATTTTATTTAGATAACAGAAGGAAAGACTTGGACCAGGAAGAGGGGGAAGAAGTGGGATATGTGTATGCATCTGGTTTTTTCACAGCTCTGTCTCCAGTGACTACACACTTCTTTTTAAGAACAAATTCCTGACTTTCATACTTCCCTATTCCTCAAGTAGTATTAGAAAATAATTGGCAACAGCAGGGATTCTGTAATTTTTTTTCAGTCAGATCTTCTCAGTGGATGGGCCACTGCATGGGAATAAGTAAGGCACTTTCTGAATCTGTGTAACTTTCAAGGAACGGAGGGACCATTTTGTAAATTAGTCCTTGGAATGGTACCCATGGAAGTTGTTGGCTGGGGTGAAACGTACCAAAATTCCTCTCTGGTGACCTGAAAGAGCTAATGAATGCTTAAAGGATTCTTAGAGAATTTTCTAAGTGAAAACCAGAAAAGGCTCCCCAAATATCAATTCTACAGCATGTATTATGTAGAGGTAAGTGGCAGGCAGGGTTCTTGGTCACACAAGGGGGAGTCTGATCCTGGAGCATTGCAGCAGCAGTGATGATCCTAAAGATGGGGTTCTCAGAAGTGTTTCCTCCTGCAGAGCCCAATGAGAAATAATTGGAATCACCTCTGTGATTGGCCAAATGGAGACATGGTCTGCAGAAGTGGAATTAGAATCTTGGTGGGATGAGGGTAGATACCAGTAGAAGGATTGTCTTTCTAAGAAGATAATCTCTATAAACCACTATTTTGAGAACTAAGGGAAAGATGAAAATTTCTAGGTTGGTGCAAACGTAATTAGCTAGCTATAACAGTCATCTTTTTTAACTCCTCTGTTTATTATAGAAATTAAGTACCTGATATTAATATTAGATAAGCTGGACAAGAGACTGCTAGATACCTACCCAATAGCCCCTATCTCCCTTTTTTAAAAACATATGGAACCCTGATTTTGTTAGAGAAGCATCATACTTAGCTAAAATATGCTAGATTTCACAGCCTGCCCAGAAGATAGGAAGGATATATGACTAAATTTTAGCCAATGGATATAAGGAGAGGTTATTAGGTGGGTCTTCTGGTAAAGTTACATTAAAAAAAAAAAAAAAGGAAATGGCTCATCTGGTATGATTTCTTTGTTCTTTGTCTTTTTCTTTCTTCTTACCTGGAATGAGGAAATGCTGGCTGGAGTTCCAGTAGCCACTTTGTGAATATGAGACAGCCTTAAGAAGGAAGCCACAAGCCAAAGATGGCAGAAAAGAGGGATAGAAGGTCCATGATGAGGTTGCAGAGCCACCGTACCACAGCTTATTTGTTTAAGCCTCGTTTCTCAGGTCTCTGCTACTCACAGTAGAACACATTTTCTAACTGATACAACATGTGAATCTGGAATCCCATATCTTCTACTCTTAAATAGAAGTTATTCTTTTCACACAGCAGGAACATCATTGGGGAATAAGATTCTAAAGCCCAGCCAGCCCATCCATATGGATAGGCACCATATGGTCTTCCCTTGTTGCCAAGGCCAGACTAACTAACAGATACAGGGAAGGATGGCAAGTGTAAAGTCAGTAATGACATCCTGAATGTATGAAATGGAGACAACCTGATTAACCTTGAGATATTATAGACATATTGGTTCTGAAGTATTAAAGAGTATTAAGAAGAAAGATACTTTAGAGTGCATATCAACAATATTTTATGAAGTCTCTAGAGCAGTTCTTTCACTTTTTTTTTTCTCTCTCTCACCTTTTTAAGACCATCATATTGGTCAGCTACCTTTATTATTGTTTATTTGCATTATTCACCAAATCCACTGTATAATACATCGCTTTGGTCAAATTAGGCCCATTGTTATCCTTAATATATGTTGGTTTCACGTGTACACACTCAGAGATGGGTGAGAGCTAAGTACATTGTTTCTCCATTTCCTGCCTCCCAGCATAATATCAACTTCCTTCCCCAAAGTGTACCCCTTATCACTTGCTCTCATATTCTGCTTCCAGAAGCCTCCACACTGCACAGTAATGGCTTTTGTTTATTGGATATACAAGGCATCACATTCTGTGAGTTGGGTATTGCTAACCTCATTTCACAGATGAGATTAGGGTCCAGAGAGCTTCTGAATATTACTGAAGATTACATAGGTGTTGATAAACAATAGAGCTAGGATTTAAATACAGTCTGTGTAACCAAACATGCATTATTTTAACCACTCTTTATTCACTCAACAGATATTGAGCACTCACTATGTGTTGGGTATTATTCCAGGCGTAGGGGATAAAAAAAGTAAAGAAAAATAGCAAAAATTTTCTGCCCTTCTGAATATTTATTTCTTTTCTTTTAAAGATCCTGGGGGGGAGGTATTAAAACCATAAACATGATAAGTAAGTCACTTATATAAGTGGGCTATGTATGATAAACAAGAAGATGATGGAGCAGGTTAGAGAGAACAGGCACACAGTACAGGCAAATGGAGAACAAGCTAGCAGGATTTGGTATGGTAGTCAGGAAAGGCTGCCCTGACAAGGTGGCACTCGAACAGAGATTTGAAGGAGGTGGTGGTCTGAGCCATGTGGCTATCTGCTGAGAGGAGAGCACTCTGGCCAAAGGAAGAGCTGGTGTGAAGGCTCTAGGGTGGAGTGTGATTGGCATGTTTGAGAAACAGGAGGTTGGAGCAGAGTATGTACGTGGAGGATAGTGATCGGAAATGAGGTCTGAGAAGGAATGGAAGGCCAATCATGTAAGGTCTTACATACCTTTGTGAAGACTTTGATTTTTAGTTAGAGGGAAATAGGGGGCCATTTGTGTTGACAGGTGATGTGACCGACACGTTTAAGTGGATCACTCTGGCTGGCTATGTTGAGAACAGCTGGGTAGCAGTACACATGCAGGGAGTCCGGTTCTGCACCATGTTCTCCTACTTTATAGATGATTGGAGAGTACTGTCAGAAGAGGAATTTCTTCCCTTTTTGTCATTATAATCTTTTTGATTCAAGAGGGGAACAGGAAGGTAAGGGTAGCAGCCGACAATGGCATCAGCCCTGGCAAATGGACTGGGGCTGGAACTCAGCATTATCCCTTTTCCCCTTCATGGGAGAAGATGTAGGCTGAGCCAGGCACTATTGGGATGGACATCTTCAGAAGTCCTATAAGGGAAACTTTCCTGGGACCAAAGTTCTGAGCATTAATTTTTCTCTGAATTTTTATTCATTAATTAAACAAGAATTTGTGCAGCCACTGTATGGCTTAAATTAGTGGAGGAAACAGACAATAATCAATCATTGATCATCATAAATATATAAATTATATAATATCTTATGTTGTGACAAGGGTTATAGAAAAATGTAGTGTAGGTAAGTGGGAATTCCAGAGGCAAGGTGGGGAGCAGGTTTTGCAGGATTAACAGGGTGGCCAGGGTAGGCCTCACTGAGAAGGTATGTTGGTTTGGTGGCCAACAGCCCTTAATAATTCTAGAATGTCATTTAACAGAGACATCATGTCATCACTTTGCCTTTTATGCCATACCTCCCACCAGTAAAGAAGGTAAGTCAGCTGACATTGGTTCCTTCTCTCCAAATAGGTGAAGAGGGCTGCTGATGCTCAGCTCTTATGTTCTTTACTATCAGCATCTTAGTCCTGCTCCTTTGATTTTGAGGGACAATCCTTCTTACAAAATGTGAGCAATCTCATTCCAGCCAGATTGGTTTTCTGGGAAAACCACTGCTTCTTGCCATTCATATATGTATTTTCAGTGTCACCGAAAGGACTCCTGAGATTGGATCTGCATTGGCTGGGTCTCTGCTATAGGATGGTAAAATATGAAACAGATAATGAAAATATCCACTGACCAATCTGTCCTTCTCCCTTTTCCCTCTGTTCATAAATTCCTGACAATGAAGCAGTTGGTCACCTTGTCAAATTGATCTTTAAATTTGGTCTTAAGATGACAGAAAAAGAGGCAGTCTGCAGTGTCATAGTTGAATCAGCTGTGTAATGGTCATTACGGAGTAATTAGTCATTTTTGGTCTGAAGGGGGTAATTTCGGTTTTGAACAGATATCGAGACCAAAGCACTAACTTTAGGTAATATTTACATTAATAATCTAAAGTAAACATCTGTAAGAGTCTGAGAACTTCTTTGAAGTGTATTCCATAGAATCAGTCCCACTTGTCCTCAAAGAAAAAAAATTCATTGTAAAATAAGTTTGAGAAGTGCTACATGCTATCGTCCTCTCTTGGAGATTCTTGACATACACTGGTCTTTTAATAGCTTTGAGAATTTTTCAGTAAATAAACTTATTTTATTTTGTTTAACTCAGTGTTTCCCAAACTTATTTGGGAATCTATAAAGATTATAGAATCTAGATTATAGAATCTTTATCACATAACCATCAACTGAACTACCAATTTACAGGATGTACTCAGGGAAAAGCTGATGTGGATATTAAATTTCTTAGAAGAATGAACAGAGTCGCTTACTAACAGAATGGGCTTCAGGGTGAGCTACACATTTGAACTTATTTTGATCCCTGATCTTTATTGTGATTACAGAACTAAATGTTTCTCTGTTTTCTTCTAAGTCTGAACTTTAAGAGCCCCTCTTAGGCTCATGTTAATTTAATTTTGGGTTTGGCATAAAGTCATAAAAGAGATGGGGTCTCAGTGGTCACCAAATTTACAAAGCTACTTGCGGCAAAGCATTACTGACATTTAAACAAACCAGGATATGGCTTCATGTAGCTTCTAATTTGTGACCTTGCTTTAATAATCACATCAAGAAACTGCTGTGGGGGTGCCTGGGTGGCTCAGCCAGTTAAGCATCGGACTCTTGATTTTGGCTCAGGTCATGATCTCAGGGTCGTGAGATCGAGCCCCATGTGGGGCTCTGTGCTGGGCATGGAGCCTGCTTAGGATTTGCTGTCTCCCTCTCCCAATGCCCCTCATTCCCCTAAAAGAAAAAAAAAGAGAGAAACTGCTATGATAAAATTTACTTCCCTGAATAAAGATAAAAAACAATGTCTCAAATACTGACAATGTGTTGTGTGATTTGGGTTTTTAAAAAATTCTGTCCACAACACTAAAACATATTTAAGATTTTTATTTAAAGATTTTATTTATTTATTCATGAGAGACACACAGAGAAAGACAGAGACACAGGCAGAGAGAGAAGCAGGCTCCATGCAGGGAGCCCCATGTGAGACTTAATCCCGGGACCCCAGGATCATGTGCTGGGCCGAAGCCAGGCACTCAACTGCTGAGCCACCCAGGCATCCCCCTATTTAAGACTTAAAATGAGTAGTTTTAGCTTTCTAAAACCTCTCAAGATTTTTGAAGGGCATCTGAGGTGGCAATTGATTTTGGCAGTGTTAAATTGTCAAAATTAGTTTAAACTTCACTTTTTTTAGCCTCTGCCTCTTAAGCATATTCTCCATCCTGTATGCAAAACAAAATTGAAATACAAGCTTCTTTCAGCTCTTAGGAGACCTCTCTGGAAAATTTCTTTTCATAAATGATCATGTCCTTTAAAGTTCTCTCTTACATACATACATACATACATAAATACAGTTCTTGTTGGGATCCCTGGGTGGCGCAGCGGTTTGGCGCCTGCCTTTGGCCCAGGGCGAGATCCTGGAGACCCAGGATCGAATTCCGCGTCGGGCTCCCGGGGCATGGAGCCTGCTTCTCCCTCTGCCTGTGTCTCTGCCTCTCTCTCTCTCTCTCTCTGTGTGTGTGTGTGTGACTATCATAAAGAAATAAAAATTAAAAAAAATAAATACAGTTCTTATTACAGTGGACATTCTTTTCCTCTCATTCCTTGTTGAAAATACAAAAATTAATTTTTGTAGCCTTTTACCCAAATTTGTTTTTCAAGTGAGAATAACCTTTTTGTTCTTTGTTTTACTGTCTAGTTGTTCACGTCAATAAATAACTTACCTGGAATCTTTTTCTTAAATGAGAGTCACTTTTTCTCTTCAATGAAGAGACAGGACCAATATCGCCTTGAGAAACTTCAGTACACTGAAGTGATTTTTTTTTTCTCATTTTTATGAAAAATATTAGCATGGCCATTGTGGTGTGTCATATTACTATGTATCATGTATTTTGGTGCCCTTCCTTGTGGTGTCTCTTCCTGGGGGAGGATTATGCATTTTCTTTCTTGTTGAGGCAGGCTCGGTCATGTGACATGCTCTGGCCAATAAAATAAGAGTGGAGGCCCTGATCCTGATGTGTGGCACTTCCAACAGAAGCTTATATAGCCATCTCATGCTTTACTATATCTTTATTTTCTCCCTGCTATAAAGATCTGCGTTGTCCCACAAAGAGGTTTTTCTGACATTCTGGGTCCTAGAGGGAAGGTGTGGGGGCAGATCCATGGCCAACCAACAATGGGTGTGTAGCACAAGAGAAAAATAAACCTTTGTTTTTCTTGAGATTTTTGGAATTGTTATTGCTCGGAACCTGTTATATTTTGACTAATACAAACACCCTTTTCACTGGATTCTTTGCAAATTTCTTAAAAAAACAAAAAAACAAAAAACACTTGATATAAGAGCAAAGAATTCAGTCCAACCATCATCTATCACTTAATTTTAAACAAATAGAAGATGTTCAATGAGTTGATATGAAGCTAAATTTCAACATCAACAATGTAAGCTGTAGAATCTTTAACCATGGTAATGTAGCTAATAACTACTATTTAGTTTTAAGTAATGAAGCAAATAAAAATATAGACCACACTGCAATGCTGCTGTTTAATGGACCAATTACAACGATTCTTGAGTGTGAGGATGATATTTAATCTAAACATTTTCTATTCACCCCTTAATAGCTGTCTTTGTGAATTCCAATTTAGTCTCTCAAAAGAACCAAATAAAAAAAGCAAAATTGTTTTTAGCAACTCGTGTTTGAATAAAAATGATTTTCTGAGGCAATAGTGGTTAGTTAGTACAATAAATTCCCAGAGTACCAGATGCACATTTTTTCCCCCTCAGGTGAGAGTAGAATACGGTCAACTTTCCAAGTTAATTCCTTGGGGATAAGGCAGCACTGATCCTGATAATTATTAATGCATAAATTATAATTAACACTTATTATTTAAGGTTCCCCTTCCCCACTGCTATGAAGGTACTGTAAAAGGAGTATTTGAGAAAAATTTTCAGGTGACTATAAGAGATACTTCTTTTGGGGCATTTAGGACTTTCAATTTTTTAGGACAAATATATATTTTTATTTTTGATTTGCATAGTATATGAATTCCTGAGCTAATTTATCTACATTCATGTGGAAGATTGCAGAGTTTGGGTCACTCTCAGAAATAAATATTAATCTTGGAGACTAAAGAATACAATTAATTCTGTGTGAACTGGCTCATAAATAGGTAAAGAGAGTCCATTTCTGGACTAGAGCCATTGTCTCAATTTCTAGAAAAATATTAATATCTTCTAATGAGAAGAAGAAAATATTTAAAAATACCTTCAAACCAGTTTATATTAATCAAATTAGAAGGATATAATCTCATTGTCAGAAACTTCAGGAAAAAAGAAATTTTAACTACCTTTCCTCCACTCATGATCCAAACTCAGCTATGGCATAATCTTTTCTACCTTACACTAGTTGGTTTATTTCCCCTCTATCATTTTTCCTGAAAAAAATCCAAGAATCTTAGAATGTTTGAATTTTTCTTTGAACTCATCCCATCTTTCATGTGATCATTCTCATATCTTAGCCTTACTGTGTTATTAGACAACCCTTATGATGATGTATTTAGATTTGCAAATGAAAACCAAATTCCTTTTTTTCACTATTGTTTCTTGCATTCCACTCCATTTTTTGCTCTTTTGCTGTTTTGCTCAAGATCAGCTTTTGGTGGTTCTTTTAGTAGAGAGGGAGGGTCTCTGAGTAGCAGAATCCTTTATTCTTTGTATGTCTAAAAATGTCTTCATTTAACTCTCATTCTTTTGTAAGTTAGTTTCACTGGGTAGAGAATTCTAAGTTGACAGTTATTTTACTCAGAACATTGAATATGTTTTCCCTTTGTTTTCTGGAATCGTTTCTGCTGATGATAACCCTACTGTCAGTCTGATTGCTGATTTGCAGATAAATAGACTTTTTTCCCAGGTAGCTTTAAACATTGTCTCGATTTTTGATTCATTGAAGTTTCACTATGATGCATAATTTAAAAAACATCATGCTAAGAACCTTGCTATATCTTTTAAAATCTGATAACTCATGTTTTTATTCATTCTTGGTAATATCTTTACCATTATCTCTTTGAATATTGCTTCTTTCCAATGAACTTTTTCCTCTTCCTGAAACCCCTATTATATATGTACTAAAGCTTCTCATTTTGTCCTTTGTAGTTTATTTTTAAAAATAAAATAATTATTTATTTATTTGAGAGAGAGAGAGAAAGAGAGAGAGAATGAGAGAGTATAAGGGAGAGAGCACGAGCATATGCATAAGCCAAGGAAGAGGCAGAGGAAGAGAGAAAAGCAGACTCCCCACTGAGCAGGGAGCCCAATGTGGAGCTCAATCCCAGGACCCTGGGATCATGACCTGAGCTAAAGGCAAGTGCTTAATCTAGGTGCCCTGTCCTTTGTAGTTCTCACTTTTTAAAAGAAGATGTTATTTATTTGAGAGAGAGTGAGTGCATGTGCATAAGACAGCACAAGCAGGGGGAGTGGCAGAGGGAGAGGGAGAAGCAGGCTCCCTGTTGAGCAGGAAACACAATATAGGGCTCAATTCCAGGACTCTGGGATCATGACCTGAGCTAAAGGCAGACATCTAACTGAGCCACCAAGGTATCCCTAAAGATCTCACTTTTGATTGCTCTTTCACTTGTCAGCTGTAAATTTCCCCATTTATTGTGTTTGCTTTCTCTATGGGTTTCTATGTGTTTTACAGTTTTGTATTATGAACTCTTCTTCAGTTAAATTTGTCTCCTAAGGGAGACTTATTTGTACTTTGAGTTGAGGAGACACCTCAATGGGGCTATGGGGTAATTTCACCCAAGTCTTTGCTAGGGCTCTGGTTTTCAGTAGTTCTGGACTAGTTATATGTGTTTTTCGGCTATAAATTTTCACATCAGTTAAATAATGTTGAAATTCAGGTGTGACACCCAATAGTTTTAGGTCAGAAAAATTTGGAATTAAACTATAAAGTTACTATAAAGGGTGTTTGGTGCCCAAGAAACAAGAGGTATTGGTGAGGATGTGGAGAAAGGGGAATCTCTTGTACTGTTGGTGGGAATGCAGACTGGTAAAGCCACTTTGGAAAACAGCGTGGAGGTTCCTCAAAAACTATTTATAGCAGCATTATCTTACAATAGCCACATTATGGAAACAGCCCAGGTATCTATCAACTGATGAATGGATAAAGCAGTTGTGGTATATATGCACAATGGAATATTACTCAGCCACGAAAATGAATGAAATCTTGCCATTTGTAATGACATGAATGGAACTAGAAAGTATTATGCTAAGCAGTCAAGTCAGTCAGAAAAAAGACAAATATCCTATGATTTCACTCAAAAGTGTAATTTAAAACCAAACAAATGAGTAAAGGGGAAAAAAAGAAAGAAAGGCAAACCAAGAAATAGATTCTTAAATATAGAGAACAAACTGATGGTTACCAGAAAGGAGGGGGATGGGGGGAATGGGTTAAATAAGTGATGGGGATTAAGGAGTGCACTTGTGATGAGCACTGGGTGTTGTATGAAAGTGACAAATCACTATATTGTACTCCTGAAGCTAATATAACACTGTATGTTAACTAACTGGAATTTAAATAAAAACTTAAGAAGAAGCCAAGGTTAGCAATTAAAAAGGAAAGAGTGTTTGATGCCAACAGGAGCTTCAAAATTTCTCTTTGAAAGGTGGTAGAGCCTGTCAAGGAAACTATATTAAAGTTGCATTTGCAATTTACATAGCAAACACAATGCTTTTACTAGATTTGCATGTTTATTTGGAATAGCTTGAGGGGGGGTAGGCTGATAGAAATCTGGTATGGCCTTTACATTGTACTAAACATAAAAATGATGATTTTACTTATAATATGTGTTTATTTGGAGTAGATTGAGAAGTACCAACAGAGATAATGGTGGGGTGAAAATCACCTTAAGCCTCCCCCTGTCATTGCAGCTAGATATCCAGTCTGGAATAATATAAAGACACCTATCAGCTCTTGGGAGGAAACTCTTGATAAATATATCTTTTAACCTATACATACGGATTAAAATTTAAAAGTGTTAAATGATGTTTAGGTTTGTTATGAATTACAACACAATTGACCTACTCAAGTGTGAGGTGTCAGATTGCTTAAGATTGCAGAAAATAAGCGAATCAATCAAAATATTTACCTCCTAATTTAGTTTGATATGACCCTGAACTATAGCCTCATATACAACCAAGAGGAAGACATTTAAATTGAACACTAAAGAGTTTTGTCAACTTGAACTGAAAGATCTTTGATTATCGTCTTTCCCTGACTAGTGGTATGTCTAACTGCGAATCTTAGGGAGTCTAGAGCTGTAACAAATTAAGAGAAGAAGGCTGCTATTTGTGTGGCAGTGTCTGGAGAGTGTAAAACAATACTAGGCCCAGGAGGACTTTGTCTTGATGTATGGCCTGAAAGTCAGTAAGATTAAAATAAAGAAATATGGGACCTCCATATTGATGGTTTATTCATTAGCATTAGAAGAAACCAAGTAGCCTGGCTTGTGTTTAGGAAAGGGAAGGCACCACATATGGTGCCACATCTACCTAAGTTTTTGAAAGTAAGGAATTCTTCCTAAGTTTGTATGAAGGTAAACTTCACTGCTAGCCTGATCAAAGTATGTGGGTAGGAGATTGAGTACTAGTGATGTGTAATACTCAGTACTCAGTACTCTCAAGGGCTAGTGGCAGGAGCATAGGAGTATCAATAAGAGTTTGTTTCTTTCTTTCTTAAATAAAAGGGGTATAATAGTAAAACAGGGATGGGGAATGGAGATAGTATCTCATTGTGGTTATCGATATGTTCAAGGTCCATTCAAGGTAGATTGCTTGCTTCAAGGCCTCATCTGTCACTTCCTAGAGACAGGTGATGATAATAAGTTGCCTAACATCTCCATGCATTCTTTTCCTAATCTGTAAAATGGGAAAGTTTGAGTTGGTATAGGGAGAGATAGTCTTTACCAGTGTGCTGTGCTGCCCCATTGGAGTCTATGGTGTTCCTATGGGAAATTATTGCTAAAAAATAGGGATTCTCAATTATAAGAGGTTCTTAGGAATGCCTCCCTCACATATAACTGAAATCCCTCCTACGCTTATGTGAATTTTTCCAGGGAGGGGGGCAGGAGCCATAGTTTCCTTTGGACTTTTAAAATTATTTGAAATCTGCTAAAGGGGGACACCCAGGAGGCTCAGTGGTTGAGCATCTTTGTTTGGCTCAGGGCCTGATCCCAGGGTCCTGGGATCAAGTTCCACACCGGGCTCCCCATGGCAAGCCTGCTTCTGCCTCTGCCTGTGTCTCTGACTCTCTCTGTGTCTCTCATGAATAAATAAATAAAATCTTAAAAAAAAAATCCCCTAAATAACCATTGCTTTAAAACTTCTACAAGGGGACAGGACAGTTCTGATTTGTGTACTATACCATGTAGTACAAAACATGTTGGAGTTGAAGATGTGGTTTTCATTGTAATAAGATGCATGTTGGAGCACATTGGATTATTGGAGCAAGTATCAGAGCAGATGGGAGTAGAAGTACGTTCCCATGGCAATCACAGAATTCTCCCCAAAAGGTGTAGAAACACATACCCATAAAGACTTCTATTGGGACCGTGTGTAAATTAATCTTTAGGAACTTCCTAATTTGTAGGGAGGAATTTTTTTAATTTATTTTTTATTGGTGTTCAATTTACCAACATACAGAATAACCCCCAGTGCCCGTCACCCATTCACCCCCACCCCCCGCCCTCCTCCCCTTTCACCACCCCTAGTTCGTTTCCCAAAGTTAGGAGTCTTTATGTTCTGTCTCCCTTTCTGATATTTCCCACACATTTCTTCTCCCTTCCCTTATATTCCCTTTCACTATTATTTATATTCCCCAAATGAATGAGAACATATAATGTTTGTCCTTCTCCGATTGACTTACTTGACTCAGCATAATACCCTCCAGTTCCATCCACATCGAAGCAAATGGTGGGTATTTGTCATTTCTAATGGCTGAGTAATATTCCATTGTATACATAAACCACATCTTCTTTATCCATTCATCTTTTGATGGACACCGAGGCTCCTTCCACAGTTTGGCTATTGTGGCCATTGCTGCTATAAACATCGGGGTGCAGGTGTCCCGGCGTTTCATTGCATCTGATTCTTTGGGGTAAATCCCCAACAGTGCAATTGCTGGGTCATAGGGCAGGTCTATTTTTAACTCTTTGAGGAACCTCCACACAGTTTTCCAGAGTGGCTGTACCAGTTCACATTCCCACCAACAGTGTAAGAGGGTTCCCTTTTCTCCCCATCCTCTCCAACATTTATGGTTTCCTGCCTTGTTAATTTCCCCCATTCTCACTGGTGTGAGGTGGTATCTCATTGTGGTTTTGATTTGTATTTCCCTGATGGCAAGTGATGCAGAGCATTTTCTCATATGCGTGTTGGCCATGTCTATGTCTTCCTCTGTGAGATTTCTGTTCATGTCTTTTGCCCATTTCATGATTGGATTGTTTGTTTCTTTGGTGTTGAGTTTAAGAAGTTCTTTATAGATCTTGGAAACTAGCCCTTTATCTGATACGTCATTTGCAAATATCTTCTCCCATTCTGTAGGTTGTCTTTTAGTTTTGTTGACTGTATCCTTTGTTGTGCAAAAGCTTCTTATCTTGATAAAGTCCCAATAGTTCATTTTTGCTTTTGTTTCTTTTGCCTTCGTGGATGTATCTTGCAAGAAGTTACTGTGGCCGAGTTCAAAAAGGGTGTTGCCTGTGTTCTCCCCTAGGATTTTGATGGAATCTTGTCTCACATTTAGATCTTTCATCCATTTTGAGTTTATCTCTGTGTATGGTGAAAGAGAGTGGTCTAGTTTCATTCTTCTGCATGTGGATGTCCAATTTTCCCAGCACCATTTATTGAAGAGACTGTCTTTCTTCCAGTGGATAGTCTTTCCTCCTTTATCGAATATTAGTTGACCATAAAGTTCAGGGTCCACTTCTGGGTTCTCTATTCTGTTCCATTGATCTATGTGTCTGTTTTTGTGCCAGTAGCACACTGTCTTGATGACCACAGCTTTGTAGTACAACCTGAAATCTGGCATTGTGATGCCCCCAGCTATGGTTTTCTTTTTTAAAATTCCCCTGGCTATTCGGGGTCTTTTCTGATTCCACACAAATCTTAAAATAATTTGTTCTAACTCTCTGAAGAAAGTCCATGGTATTTTGATAGGGATTGCATTAAACGTGTAAATTGCCCTGGGTAACATGGACATTTTCACAATATTAATTCTGCCAATCCATGAGCATGGAATATTTTTCCATGTCTTTGTGTCTTCCTCAATTTCGTTCAGAAGTGTTCTGTAGTTTTTAGGTTTTTAACCTTTACCTCTTTGGTTAGGTTTATTCCTAGGTATCTTATGCTTTTGGGTGCAATTGTAAATGGGATTGACTCCTTAATTTCTCTTTCTTCAGTCTCATTGTTAGTGTATAGAAATGCCACTGATTTCTGGGCATTGGTTTTGTATCCTGCCACGCTACCAAATTGCTGTATGAGTTATAGCAATCTTGGGGTGGAGGCTTTTGGGTTTTCTATGTAGAGTATCATGTCATCGGCGAAGAGGGAGAGTTTGACTTCTTCTTTGCCAATTTGAATGCCTTTAATGTCTTTTTGTTGTCTGATTGCTGAGGCTAAGACTTCCAATACTATGTTGAATAGCAGTGGTGAGAGTGGACATCCCTGTCTTGTTCCTGATCTTAGGGGAAAGGCTCCCAGTGCTTCCCCATTGAGAATGATATTTGCTGTGGGCTTTTCGTAGATGGCTTTTAAGATGTTGAGGAATGTTCCCTCTATCCCTACACTCTGAAGAGTTCTGATCAGGAATGGATGCTGTATTTTGTCAAATGCTTTCTCTGCATCTATTGAGAGGATCATATGGTTCTCGGTTTTTCTCTTGCTGATATGATGAATCACATTGATTGTTTTACGGGTGTTGAACCAGCCTTGTGTCCTGGGGATAAATCCTACTTGGTCATGGTGAATAATATTCTTAATGTATTGTTGGATCCTATTGGCTAGTATCTTGTTGAGAATTTTTGCATCCATGTTCATCAGGGATATTGGTCTGTAATTCTCCTTTTTGGTGGGGTCTTTGTCTGGTTTTGGAATTAAGGTGATGCTGGCCTCATAGAATGAATTTGGAAGTACTCCATCTCTTTCTATCTTTCCAAACAGCTTTAGGAGAATAGGTATGGTTTCTTCTTTAAACGTTTGATAGAATTCCCCTGGGAAGCCATCTGGCCCTGGACTTTTGTGTCTTGGGAGGTTTTTGATGACTGCTTCATTTCCTCCCTGGTTATTGGCCTGTTCAGGTTTTCTATTTCTTCCTGTTCCAGTTTGGTAGTTTGTGGCTTTCCAGGAATGCGTCCATTTCTTCTAGATTGCCTAATTTATTGGCGTATAGCTGTTCATAATATGTTTTTAAAATCGTTTGTATTTCCTTGGTGTTGGTAGTGATCTCTCCTTTCTCATTCATGATTTTATTAATTTGAGTCTTCTCTCTCTTCTTTTTAATAAGGCTGGCTAATGGTTTATCTATCTTATTAATTCTTTCAAAGAACCAACTCCTGGTTTTGTTATCTGTTCCACAGTTCTTCTGGTCTCGATTTTGTTGAGTTCTGCTCGAATTTTAATTGACTCTCTTCTTCTGCTGGGTGTAGGATCTATCTGCTGTTTTTTCTCTAGCTCCTTTATGTGTAAGGTTAGCTTTTGTATTTGAGTTCTTTCTAGTTTTTGAATGGATGCTTGTATTGTGATGTATTTCCCCCTTAGGACTGCTTTTGCTGCATCCCAAAGATTTTGAACGGTTGTATCTTCATTCTCATTAGTTTCCATGAATCTTTTTAATTCTTCCTTAATTTCCTGGTTGACCCTTTCATCTTTTAGCAGGATGGTCCTTAACCTCCACGTGTTTGAGGTCCTTCCAAACTTCTTGTGAGTTAGTTCTAATTTCAAGGCATTATGGTCTGAGAATATGAGGGGACGATCCCAATCTTTTGGTATCGGTTCAGACCTGATTTATGACCCAGTATGTGGTCTATTCTGGAGAAAGTTCCATGTGCACTTGAGAAGAATGTGTATTCAGTTGAGTTTGGATGTAAAGTTCTGTAGATATCTGTGAAATCCATCTGGTCCAGTGTATCATTTAAAGCTCTTGTTTCTTTGGAGATGTTGTGCTTAGAAGGCCTATCGAGTATAGAAAGAGCTAGATTGAAGTCACCAAGAATAAGTGTATTATTATCTAAGTATTTCTTCACTTTGGTTATTAATTGATTGATATATTTGGCAGCTCCCACTTTCAGGGCATATATATTGAGGATTGTTAAGTCCTCTTGTTGAATAGATCCTTTAAGTATGATATAGTGTCCCTCTTCATCTCTTACTACAGTCTTCGGGGTAAATTTTAGTTTATCTGATATGAGGATGGCTACCCCTGCTTTTTTTGAGGACCATTTGAATGGTAAATGGTTCTCCAACCTTTTATTTTCAGGCTGTAGGTGTCCTTCTGTCTAAAATGAGTCTCTTGTAGACAGCAAATAGATGGGTCCTGCTTTTTTATCCAGTGACACCCTGCGCCTTTTGATGGGGTCATTAAGCCCATTCACGTTCAGAGTTACTATTGAGAGATATTAATTTAGTGTCACCATGATATCTATTCAGTCTTTGTTTTTGTGGATTGTTCCACTGAACAACTTCTTAAAGGGGAATTTTAAGAGTCCCCCTTAAAATTTCTTGCAGAGCTGGTTTGGAGGTCACATATTCTTTCAGTTCCTGCCTGTCTTGGAAGCTCTTTATCTCTCCTTCCATTGTGAATGAGATCCTTGCTGGATAAAGTATTCTTGGTTGCATGTTCTTCTCATTTAGGACCCTGAATATATCCTGCCAGCCCTTTCTGGCCTGACAGGTCTCTGTGGAGAGGTCTGCTGTTACCCTAATACTCCTCCCCATAAAAGTCAGAGATTTCTTGTCTCTTGCTGCTTTAAGGATCTTCTCTTTATCTTTGGAATTTGCAAGCTTAACTATTAGATGTTGAGGTGTTGAACGGTTTTTATTGATTTTAGGGGGGGATCTCTCTATTTCCTGGTTCTGAATGCCTGTTTCCCTTCCCAGATTAGGAAAGTTTTCAGCTAGAATTTGTTCAAATACATATTCTGGCCCTCTGTCCCTTTCGGCGCCCTCGGGAACACCAATTAAATGTAAGTTTTTCTTCCTCAGGCTGTTGTTTATTTCCCTTAATCTATCCTCATGGTCTTTTAATTGTTTGTCTCTTTTTTCCTCAGTTTCCCTCTTTGCCATCAACTTGTCTTCTATGTCACTCACTTGTTCTTCCACCTCGTTAACCCTTCGTTAGGACTTCTAGTTTGGATTCATCCCATTCAATTGATTTTTAATTTCTGCCTGATTGGATCTAAATTCTGCAGTCATGAAGTCTCTTGAGTCCTTTATGCTTTTTTCTAGAGCCACCAGTAGCTGTATAATAGTGTTTCTGAATTGGCTTTTTGACACTGAATTGTAATCCAGATTTTGTAACTCTGTGGGAGAGAGGACTGTTTCTGATTCTTTCTTTTGAGGTGAGGTTTTCCTTCTAGTCATTTTGCTCAGTGCAGAGTGGCCAAAAGCAAGTTGTATTGGGAGAAGGAGAAAAAGAGAGGAGAGAAAGAAGGAAAGAAAAGAGAAAAAGAAAAAAGAAAAAAGGAAGAAAAAAAGAAGAAAAAGAGAAAGAAAAAGAAAGAAAGGAAAAAAAGGGTGGGGGAAGGAAACAAATCAAAAAGCAAAAAAACAAAACAAACAAAACAAAACAAAACAAAAAACAAAACAAAACAAAACAAAACAAAAAAACACGGGGAGTATCTTCTGATTCTGTATACCTTAAGTTCCTTGACTTCCTCTGGAACTTGTCCGTCTATCTGGTCTTCTGGGGGAGGGGCCTGTTGTGCTGATTTTCAGGTGTTAGCACTTGGGGGAGCTGCTGTGCCCCTGCCTGGTGCAGGGCTCAGTGGGGGTTGTTTACACCGTGAGGCCCCAGGAGGAACAACCGCAGTGGCGAGGCCAGCTCTCCAGCCCTGGAGTCAGCTCTCGCAGTAACTCCGGAGCTCTCCGTCTGCAGGGCCTGGAGGCTCCAGGGCAGGGCCGCTGATCTGCTCAGCTCGGGGCAGGAGCGTCCTTGCTGTCCTGGGCCCTCCCGGCCTCTGCCTGTCCCCGGGGGGAGGCTGGATCCTGGGTTGTGTCCCGGCACCCAGTGCTCAGGGCCTGCGCCGTTGGATTCTTGCTCCCGGCCCGCAGCCCCCTCTGCGGAGCCGCCGCCCGAGCACCTCCGAGCTGCTCCGGGTCTCACCGTGCGCTGCAGCCCTTAGGGAGCTCGGCGCACTCGCCCGCGGCGCAGGTCCCTGTTAGTGTCCCAGGGAGCCCGAGGGCATCCCCGCCCTCCTGGGTCCTGCTCTAACTCCCTGCGGGCCCCTTTCTGCCCGGGAAGGTTGGTGCAGCTCCTGCTTCTCCGGGCCGGGGCTCTCCTGTCCTGGGGACACTCACCCCGGCCTCAGCCCGGCTCCTCTTGGGGCCCCTCCCCCTTGGATACCTTTTGTTTTTTTATTTCTTTTTCCCCGTCTTCCTACCTTGATAGAAGCATGAACTCTTCTCACTGTAGCATTCCAGCTGTTCTCTCTTTAAATCTCAGGCCGAATTCATAGATTTTCAGGATAATTTGAAGGTTTTCTAGGTAATTTGGTGGGGACAGGTGATTTGGGGACCCTACTCTTCCGCCATCTTGCCCCTCTTCCCTAGGGAGGCTTTGAATAGAGTGGTGGTCCCTTAATTCTGTGGGTATTTAGGGAATTAAACCAAAGAGAAAACTACTGGCTTTTAATTGCTATTTAGATTTTATGGTAACTTCATGACCATGGTCAAGATATCTAATTATCTATTGTTATGTGTCCCCAACTGGAGTGTCTGATTCTCAAGGACTTCTTAGTTTATAGTATTAAAAAGACTTGTAGTTTAATCAGCAGGTGAGATGGTTACTTGGGTTAATCATAGTCTCTTAGAATTTGTTGTTTGTTTGTTTGTTTTTATTGTTGTTCTTTGAGAAACTCAAAATTAGTGAAGGATACCCTCTAGGTAATGCCAACATTTTCCACTCAAACTTTAAATGTCAGCTGAGATTTAGAGATTACTTAGAAAAAGATGGTAGTGTACACTGGGCCCTTTGGCTGGACCAGAGGAATCCTAATGCAATGCAAATGTGTTCAAGGTGGGAGAAGCATGGTCCAAGTCAAAGCAGTTTTATCCTAGTCTCCTTAGCCAGGTGTGTTGTTTTCTATTTCTTGGCATAGACTCTGTAAAATTGTCTGAACGGGCCCTCCTATTCCTCTGCTCAATTCATTCCTATGTCTCAACCTCTTCTATTGCATATAATGTAATGTTTTATTTCTTGGGATGGCCCTGACTGTTTATCTCCAAATTCTATTTTTAAAGTCTCTCCTTGGAAGGCCTTCATTGACTAATACAGTCTCTAATGATTCTCCCTTTTCATCATGTGTATAGTATTTAATTATTTCGTTTGTTTCTTCTTTTCTTCCTCTTTGAATTATAAGCAACTCAAGGATGGGGTGGTGTCAGAGACTGGCTAACCATTTACCAAATCCTTTTCCTTCCTCTTGGGCATATAGCTAGACCATATTCTCAGCTTGCCTTGCCTTGCAGTTAGACATGGACTCAGTTTCTGAGCCAAAGAATGAATGCTGCATCTAAGTCTGACTTATTTATTGACTAAAACATCCTACACATGGTCTTCCAGGCTCTTTTCCCACATGCCGGCTGAATGCAGAGGATTATGAGATTCTAGGAAAGGATGGACCTGTAATATGGAAGAAGCCTACGTCTCTGAAGTATTGTATGGAAGCATTCCACCAACCAGAAAGAACCACATTATACTGTTAGATGGTAGGCAAGCAACTTATAATGTAACTTATTAAGTTATCCTATCTACTTAGATTTTGGGAGTTATCTGTTGCGGCAGCTAATATTGCTTAATGTGAAGTAAATCATATTATATTTCCTTGTTTCCTTTACAGTACCTAGAATAATGTAGAGACAGGCTTAGTTTCTGGCTGCCTCTCACACACAAAATGGTAGTTTATTGACCATCACCTTTCACAGCAAGGAAAGGAAAGATGCTCTCTGCACAAATCTAGAGTGGGAAGAGGGGAGGTGTTAGCAGTGGATGGTCCAGTCTGAATGTACATAGGGTGGATAAAACACATAGATTTGGTCTTCTTCCTTGATCAATGGCATCAAATAAATAAACAGTATTGTTATTGATTATTATATTAAGTAAATATCAAGAACGGTATTAGTATTGATTATTACATTAGATAAATGTGTAGAGTGGTAGCATTATTGATTTTTATATTCAACAAATATAGGGATGGACAAAACTCATACTCCAGCCAGGCTATCTTAAAATGACTTAACAGTTTTGAGTACAATTCTGGGATAGGGAGTTATTTTATGATGAATGTCTTAGAAAATCTGAAAATTTTCCTCATCAAATATCCATTAACAATAAAGGCAATTAGGGACACATATGTATCTGAGTATAAACCAAGCATAGAGATGGCAGCATTGTTGTCAGCAACAAAGACCCATGGGATCTATCAAATACCAAATGTTGAACAGAGCCCCTTTAAGATGTGGGACCAATTAAAGAAATCAAGCTGAGAGATGAAATGCAATTGCAAAGGGCAGGAACATTTTCATTATGTACAAAATGTAAGCAAGGTTATCTGTAATTGGAGGCTCACAGTTTTGTACTTCTTAGGTTGAGAAACAGTAGGTAGGTACAGTGGGGGAAGAAATGCCTTATGTATACATGCTGTGGGTAAAGGGGAAACATCAAAAGGTATTATTCAGTTTTGGGTTGTGGGACAGGATGATATGGTTGCTATTTAAATTTGTCCTTTTGAAAAATTCAAGAAAGTAAAATTATTGATTTTAAACATATATTCTTCAGTGTTAGATTAGAAGGACCTATAGAAAAACTGAGGGAAAGATAGGGAAAGGAGGAACAGTATTTGTGGGAAAGCATTGGGAATCCCATTGCACAGGTGGAGAAGAATCTGAGGAATGTGTCCTGCAGGGAGGGGGATACAAAAGAAAGAGTTCACATGCCCAATATTGGCAAGAGTTAAAGATACCACTGAAGCTTAAATATGAAGAGCTAATAGGGCAGGTATCATATTATATTATGATTTGGGGGAGAATAGTTCATTTCTTCCACAAAATTGTGAGTTCTTTGATTCAGGGACAATGTCCATTTAACCTTGGGTCCTGTAGTAGACATTTGTGAGTTTTGCCTGTCCAGTTTTCATTCACCCTGTTTTCTGGTATTGTAATCTATATCCTGGAGAATCATTCCTCCCTCCAGCTTAGTCCATTTGGTTCAGGGTAGGTTGACTGGATCCCTGAACTCCCAGGATAGAATGTGACCAGGCCCAGTCAGTTGGAACAAGAATTCCCAAGTGATTGTTCTGGGAATGGAAGTGTGACTAAAGCTGTCTCATCAATTTTAGGACATTTGCTGGAACTGCCGAGGAGTGAGAAACTTTTTTTCTTTTCTTCTGGACTTGAAGTTGGGAGGATATATATCAGCCATATGAATTTTCCTTCCATAGACTGAAGACAATAAACAAAAATTAGAGTTAAGATCTGGAGTGGAGAGAGAGAAAGAGAGAGAGAGAGGAAGAAAAAAGGAGAGAGAGAGATAGATTTATTGGATGAGTACTTGGACTAGCCCATACTTGAAGCCAAACTCCTGGATTTTTCAGTTATGTAAATAGAGAAATCTCTTTTGTTTAAGCCATTTTGAGCTTTTTGAGTTGACTTTCTGTTCCTCTTGACCAAAAGCATCCTAACTAATGTAGATCCCCTACAAAAGCATAGTTCTTGAATATGATGCTTATTCAACATTTGTTGACTGATTGAATACATGAATATATGAGCAAATTTCACCTGCCAAGGTTCATGCTAATTAATGGTTGATCCAGCTTGAAAACCCACATTGGCTGGCACCTAACTTATGACTGGTTCCACAACTCTACCCCATCTCTCCTTTCCTGTCCCATAGCATCAAATGCATACTGCTGTCATAGTACTTACTGCATTATATTCAAATTGTTTACCCATCTTTGCCATTAGACTGAGCTCTTTGAGGATAGAAATGAGGGTTTTTACTTCTGTATTCCTGGGCCCTACTGAACAGAGGCTTAGTGAATGGTGGATGTATTGTTTTGCTATCCAGCTAGAGTGAACTGCCCTCAGGTCTCATTTCTAGCCCAGGCCTTTGCATTTGCTGTTGCCTTACCTAGAATACTCTATCCTTAAACTGCATTCAGGTCTCATCTCAAGTCTTTGATGACTACCCCCTTCTAATGTTGCTCCATCAGCCAGCATCTTCACATTGTCATATTGAATTTTCTTAGTAGCCCTTACTGCTTTGAAGTTTTCTAATGTATTCACGTGGTTACTGTCCATCTTCCATGACAGTAGGGATCTCATCTGACTTGTTCACCACTACACCTCCAGCACACAGAGTAGTGGCTTGTACAGAGGAGACACTCAATAAATACTTGTGGGATGGATAAACCAGGTACCTATCCTTAGAAGAGAAGATGGTTCTTTTTTTTTTTTTTTTTTTTTTTTGAGAAGATGGTTCTGAATTGGAATAAAGTAAAAGAGAAGCTTAAAAACATACCTAAAAACTTTCTGCAACTAAGGAGAAGGCCTTGAGTATATATTAATGTTGCTTCAAATGCAAGGACACTGAAGAAAGATTAAGCTGACAATGTGTTATAGACAATAGCTAAGGTCTTCTGACTCTGAAATTCTTGATTATGTTATTGCCTATTTAATATATTTCTCTCAGTAATACTTAGAGGAATAATATTTAGGAGAAAAATAAATTTTTTGGGCCACTCACATAAAGCCCTTCACCATCCCAGCAAATCCTCTGCTTGGGCTGAGGGCAATCCAACCCAAATGAGAGGCAGGTGGTGAATTAATCGTGTAATTTGCATTTTTGAGGATGTGTATGTGCAGAGGTTTGCTTATACTGATCTAGAATTCTTTGTATTCAAATTTGCTTATATTTAAAGAAATAGAAGCCAAGATATTGGCCTGATTTTGTCATGGTTGTAGTAGAATCCATCGTAAAAATCACAATATAATTTCATTTTTCCCTTGGTTTAATGCCCCTAAAGAAGCCAGCTCTGGGTCTGAGGAAACAAATCTACTTTTTAAGCATACCTGCATGCAAATGGACTGTGGAGATAGCTTATCCTTTTACATAATAAATTAGAGAGTTCTCTCTTTCAGTGCAATAGATGTATAGATTAATACACCAAGACGAGGCATATAGATACGTGGAATCGATAGAAGCCTGGTTAGAGATGACAAAGAGCTTCATGCTCGAGTGCTTTGCAGCCTAATTCAATAAGACAAAATGAAAGGCAAATGCTTGAGGAGCTGAAGAGAGGATCTTTATGAAAATATTAAAACTTCTGTACAAAGAAAGTCACACATTCTCCTTTGAGTTTGCTCCTAACATCACAATATAATGAATGGGCCTCTTTTGGGGGGAAGGAGCTTTGTGATTTTTAATAAAGCAACCAAAGGAACCATTTTGAATGTAGAAACTTACTCTTTGGCCTTTAACTGAAAAGTTAAACATACTGAAATAAAACTAGATTCCCCCCCATCAATTTGCAAAACTGAAGTATAACCAACTGAAACGGCAACAGCGTGAAAAGCTCTTTACGTGTCTGCAACCATCTCTGATTCTATCAATTTGTTTTCCAGTCTTCGTTGTGATTCAGTGTTTCTCATGGATCTCCAGAGAGTTTCGGGCTTGAGGAGAGAATATCAATAGCCTGCACGTCCTCTAGGATGCTTCCCTGCCACCATCACAATGTTTCTGTGGATCAGCTCTTCTGTTTCCTTTAATGACTATAGTAGAACAACAAAAATTATTCATTTTGGGAAACAAAATCAACAAAGCAATAGTGTCTAAGTAAGGGTATAATTTTACTCCCTTTTTGTGCAGTAAGCTTAAAGGCAAAAATTAAGAATCAATTGGTGGTTTTTCAGGTATTTTATAAATCCATAATTATATCACATGCATTTAAAAATGAAGCAAAGGGCTAAATAAATTCCACAGAACTTGTAAAGTAGATGTGGCCCACTGCAGTGAAATAAATACTGGATTTTCTAACTGGGTGGTCTGGTTTCTGATTGGAGTCCTGTCAGGAGGCAGGTGGGTCACCCCTGATTAAGTTCCTAATTCCTCTGAACTCTGTATTTCATATCCATGAAATGGGAATAACAATATTTGCTTTTCTCACCTCATGGGGCTGATGAAATATAAAGTGACATATATGCAAATGTTCAGAAAATATTAGAATGATGTGTGAATATCGTGCATTTTCAAATTATTAGAGAAGATAGAGTTTTCTTTCATAGTCACACCATTCTTTAGGAACTCTGTCCAGAAAATCCTACAATGTTAGTAAGAGAAGAATTCTTACTTTCCAGCTGTTTATCTTGTATTCTAAAATATTTGCATGTAAATATGCATGAATGTTTATATTTTTTTGCTTTCCCCCCCTCTCTCTACCTTCCCAATTCCCACAGCTCTCCTGGCTAATTCCAACTGATCTTTGAAAATTCACTTCAGTATTATTTCCTTCAAGAAATCTTCCCCCATCCTGAAGGCTGGGTTGGTGCCCCATTGCTGTGCTTTTGAAAATCCTTCAGTTTATCTTGCACTGTGTTTTCCACGTATTTTTATGATTTCTTTTCTGTCTCCTCTGCTGGATTGTGATAATCTTGGGAGTGGACTCTGTATTGTAATCATGGGACTTCCCAAGGTCTACCAGTGTTTTCACACACTAAGCACTCAAATTTTGTTGTATTAGTAACTGCTACTCTTATCCCATACATGTTGAGATTTTGGATGTTTCCATTCCAATGTGAGGGGCTGGGGACTAATAGATTTGTCTATTGCCACACTAAACTGAGTTTATTTTCTTTAGGAACTGTGGTAGGCAGAATGGTTCCCCCAAGATATCTATGTCCTAATCCTGAAAACTGTGAAGATATTTTGTAATGAGGTGAAAGGGATTTTGCAGATATATTAGGGTTACATACCTCAATATAGGGAGATCATCCCGGGTTATCTGGATGGCCCCAGTCTAATCACATGAACTCTTAAAAGCAGAGAACATTCTTTGGCTGGAGGCGGAAGAGATAGAGCAGAAGGAGAAGTCAGCAAGAGTCCAAGGACTTCACGTGCTGTTGCTGTGGCCCTGAGTGTAGGGGGCTATGTGCAAAAAGAAAAGGGAAACATGTAGGGGCTGAGAGATGTTTCTGGTTGACAGACTGCAAGGAAGTGGGGACCTCAGCCCCATGTTCACAAGTGACTGAGTTCTACCAACCAAGTGAATGTGTCCAGAAGCAGATTCTCTTCCAGAGTCTCTAGAAAAAGTGTTCAGGTTGGCCTACACCTTGACTTCAGCCTTGTGAGACCCACAGCTGAGATACCAGTCTAGTCTAGCTGGGCTAATGTACAGAACTGTGAGATAAATAATAAATTTGTGCTGTTATATATTACTGTGTTTGTGGTAATTGGTTAGGACAACAATAGAAAATAGAGAAATTAATTTACTAGCCTCCAAAGAGCAGATTTTGGAAAACTATCATAGAGGTGGAATACTCTGGATCTGCAACAAATGATGAAACCCCCCATAGAAAAGTTGCCCAGAGTGCATTCCTTGGAATGGTGACAGCCACAGTGGTGGGGTTACAGGGTTGGCTGACACTGACATCCCCAGGAAGTGTAGCATAGGCCAATCTGTGTGCCCCTGGGGATTTACTTAATTTCTTCTAGATTTGAAGCTGGTTGTAAGTTTGATTGGATTGGACAGGGCAGAGCAAGAGAGGTTGGAGAAATAGCAAAAGCTAGTTTAGAAATCCTTTTCCCTTAGAATTCTGAATTATGAAGCTATTTCTTCCCAGTCTACTAACGTCTAGAGTTCCTCTTGAGAGATCTAATGTCATTCTGCTTCTTAATTCTTTGTATTTTTTTTTCTATCTGAAGTTTCTTTTGATCTTTTCTTCATCCCTGATATCCTGAAATTTAAAATGACATACTTTGGAATTTTTTCTTATTGTCCATTGTGCTGGATACTCAATAGATCATTTTCAAAGTTTTTTTTCAGTTTTGGGAAATTTTCTTGTATTATTTCTTTGCTAATTTTCTCTTTTCTCATTTCTCTGTGTGTGTCAGTTCTTTGTGGAACTCTTACTAATAAAATATTAGAATTCTAGATTGATTATACATATTTCTCTTTTTTTAAATTTTTTTATTTATTTATGATAGTCACAGAGAGAGAAAGAGAGAGAGAGGCAGAGACATAGGCAGAGGGAGAAGCAGGCTCCATGCACCGGGAGCCCGATGTGGGATTCGATCCCGGGTCTCCAGGATCGTGCCCTGGGCCAAAGGCAGGAGCCAAACCGCTGCGCCACCCAGGGTTCCCCGATTATACAGATTTCTTATTTTTCCTCTATGTATGTATCTATTTAATTTCTAATATCTTCATCTTTGACTTCTGATTTTTTGATTTAAATTTTAAAATTTCTGGTGTCATTTTTTAAAAAAATTAAAAGATTGCTTATTATATGTATATATATATATTTTAAATAGCATCCTTCATTTGTTTCTGGGATATGATTGTTTTTATTTCTTTGAGGATATTCTAGTTTAAAAAATTTTTTTTCTGCATGTTTTTTGTTTTCTCTGAATTGCCTTTCTTCAATTTATTTTGATTCTTCTTTTTCACATTACAGACTTTCCTCAAAAGTAGGGTGTCCCTGGCTGTCTGTTCATATTAAATTGAAAGGTTCTAAAAAGTTGAATAAAAACTTCATGTGCTTGGTGGGTTGGGCTGACTGGTCACTTTGATCAGGTAGGACTTGTATGCCTTTTCTGTGGTTCTTCAACTTCTGCAATGAAGAAAACTTCAAATTCACTGTTAGAGCCGTATGTCTGAATCATGGCTTTCTGGAACCCACGACTAGGGTATGATCATCCCCGTATGGTGGTTAATAATTATATGCTAAAGTCACTGGCTGGTTTCAAAGTTCTTCTCTGTCACTTGTGACTTCTTTTACCTGTTTCTTCATTTGTCAAATTAAGATACTACCAGTATCTATTTATGGGATAGTTGTGAGGGTTAAGTGATTAATTACAAATACCATGCCTAAAGTATTTGAAACACAATGAGTGTTCAGTGAGTTACCCATTTTTACTATCATTGTCATTGTTATTAATTCAGTGTGATTCTCTGTTGTACTTCATCCCTCCTTCCATTGCCTTAGCATGCAGCTTCTCTGGTTCAGTATTTCTGGAGTGGAAATCTCCCACTTCTCCGCCAGAGTGGAGAATGAGCAATCTCCTGGCTGAGTAGATTTGGGAAGGGGACTTTGGAAAAGTACCAACTCCTTATCCTGACTTTTAATCAATTTTCTGGATCTTTACTCCCATCCCTCACCTCTGCAGAGATAACTGGTGTCATTAATTCCTATGCCTTTCTTGAGGTTAGAGGCACAAGCATGTTTTCTCATCATTGGATTTTCCTCTGGAGGCACTTAATTTCCATGTTTCTCTGTCTGCTAAGCTGGTGACCATCACTCATCTATCCCACTATGGTTTCTTGTCTACTATGTATCTCCTCTCCTGTTCTCTTTGCCTAGAGGGCTTACACCTTTTGTGTTCCTTCACTAATAGTCTAATTGGGTATAAAAAGGGAATGAAAATCAACTTAGATATCCAATTGGCCATGTTAACTACAAGGCCACTGGCCTTATCATCTATGAAATGAGGGGTTACAGTGGATAAGCTTTAAGGCATTTTCCTTCACTAAAAATCTTTGCTCCTTTTGTATGGTTTAGATTTAATGTAACTCCCAGCTGATCACAGCTAGATTCTTTATCACTTATCTCAGTCTCAGAATAGTAGTGATTATTTTTGCTTTTGTTGTTTTGAATCTCTTTGAGCAGGAGACCTGTGGTGTAGCAAATTATATCTTGTGTACAAATTAGAGTAAACTGAAAAACACAGGTGACTTTTGTTCCCTTCTGCATCACAAAGACCTTTTCAATACACCTGATTGATTGTAAAGGGAACTCCACAAGCAGATGTGAGCTACTGGGACTCTGCTGATGGTAATTTGGGTGCTATAATATTTATCATGCTGTGCTATTTGGCAAGTAGAAAGCTTTTAAACTTTTTGTTCTTTCAAAAAAAAAAAAGTCCTAAAAGAAAATGATACAAAAATTAGAATTAGGAAGAAATTTCCTTTCTATGGAGAATCACAGAGCATGTCTTGATAAATCAGTAAAAGTCTTGCTTTTAAGATGGCTTAGGTCAGATTTTTGTCGCTTGCATCTAGAAGAATCTTTGACTTATCAAGGACAGTGGAGATATAGAAGGGTAAGTTGTCTTGCTCTATGGAGCTTCACTAGCTATGGATCTCCACTATCTATGGATCTCCACTATATGGCCTGACACTTGGTACTTACAGCCTCAGTGTCCATCACCATTTGCTGTGGTCACTAGAATTAGCAACTAAGTCTGTGTGTTCTATTTTTGTATCCAGGAGAGAAACTTCTACAAGATAATGAGTATTTCTAACAGGATGGGTTGTATGGCATTTGAAATAAATAACAACTTCTTTGAGTTTGGTGAAATCCATTGCATGTGTTGTTTTGTTTGTTTGGTCATGGCATAGAGGATGGGAATACATCCCTCAGAAAGTTTTCAATTAAAACAGGAATCCTAGATGTTGAAAGTAAGGGGGACATTAACAATTTTTGCCTCTATTACTCCCGACTACTTTGGACATAAGCTACGATTAAAAGTTTGTAGAAAAAGAGATTGATGAATCAATATTGACAATTTTGGGTTTATCAGTGATGCAATCTGAAAAACTTTTCTTTCATTTGGAAATGAAATAACATAAATCCATTTATATTCATCCAAATAATTCTAATCACATTTGGAATGGCCTTTTTACCGTAGTAATTATGGCATATGCTATTGGTTGACTGCCAGCGACATGCCTTTCTTTATTTTTGTAACCACCCTAATTTTATTCAGGTAAAAAGTGGCCATCTTCTTCAGAAACTTTGGGATCTTCTGGGACTCTGGTGTCCAACTCCAAAGGTTGAATCCTGATTAGTCTCAGGCAGCCATGCTGCTTTTATCTCCCTTGCCATCAGTTGGCTTATGACTGAGCAATGGAATGTGATTTTGGCCAGTGAAATGTGAGGTGAGGTCCACAGACTGGCTTTTGGGAAGGTTATCTTTGTTCCTAATGAAGGACCCAGGGAAGGACTTTGTCAAGTGTAAATGTGACCTTTGGTGCAGCTACAGCCATTTTGCAGCTATGAGAAGATGTTCTTAAGGGCCTCACTGAAGATGGCAGAGTAGAAAGATGAAAAGAACCTGAATATTAATGATGTGGCCAAGCAGCTGACTTGGTTAATCCTGGGACAATATCATCTTTGGAGTTTGTATTCAGTGGAATAATACATTTCTTTATTATTTAAGCCTTTTAAGCTAGTTCTTCAGTTATTCCTAGCTATAGTAATCCCAATACAGTAATAAAACAAATTTAATGCTTTAACTCTTTGGACTAAGACTTTTTTCCTATTTTTCCTCCATATGTGAGAAACGTATGAAATGAAAAAAATAAAGAACTGCAAATATTAAAGGATCACAGAATGTCAGCACTGGGAGAGATTTCAATAAATTATTTAAAAAAACACATACTTGTTGAAATAGAATTGTGCTGGATCCTGGATATAGCAAAGAAAGAGACATAGTACCTGCTCTTTTGAAACTTATATTCTAGTGGGTGTTAGAGAGTATTTGGTCATTACACAGAAGGGACAATTTTTATATCATTCAGTGTTGGTGTGATTTTTTTTTTGTTGTTGTTAATAAGAGGGTAGATCCTATTGGAGGACAGACTGTATACATTTGTGGTTCTTTTTGCTTTTGAACATGTAGCTAGCTCTTTTGCTTATCTGACTACCTGAAGGGTTTGGTTATGTACGGCTAGGCCTAGAACTGAGTCTGGGTCCAAGGGAAGAAAAGAACCGAATTTCTGTGTATAATAGAGTAAGAGGAATTTAGAATTACTGAGTATGTGTGTGTGTGTGTGCACGCACACGCACACATGTGCATTTCACACACACATGAAACAGCAAGATGGTCAATGACTGAGTGCTAATCTGAGTACAGAAACCTGTGAGCAATCCCCTGTATCATGGTGGCCAAAGGGACTTATAGGATGAGATGACTACTATGTAGCTTTAGATTATTTACTGTGTCATGCAGGAATGTAAATCTCTGACAGTGACCTAGAAAACTTCAGGAAAAGTTTTACTACACATCACAGGCTTTGTTCCCTTGTTGCTTCAGTGGGGGAATCAGGGAGATAAAGGATTGACCTCAAGGCATAGAGCAGAGATGAGGGAGTCAGCAGAGGAAGGAAAATATACCTCATTCTCCCATCTTGCTCTCCCTGGGAAAATTTTGCAGACGCATTGAAGAGGTCTCTGCACTTAACACTGGATGTGGAATGGTATGTGACCTCTTTAATTTACATCATTAGGGACATCTGGATTAGAGACCTACTGGTCTCTGCAGGACTCAATTGAATAATCGAGTAATTATTCAATTATTGGGAATTACCTTCTGGAGACAGTTAAGCTCCTTGAAGGCAGGGACTATGTCTGTTTTATCAATAAAGTTCATACTGGGCAGTGTTCAAGGAACTATTAGTTCCCTCGTAATAGGGAAAAACTATCATTTAAATATATTTATCATATCCCCTCTGCCCTCAGCTTGCCAGAAGTTCTTGTTGCCTCTCCCAGGACAACCATGTTTCGCCAGGTGGGCTCCTGGGCCAAGCACTTACTACGTGTGGATGACGGGGAGACTGGAGAAGTTGGGAAAAACCTGCCAGGTTTATGCTGAAAATATCAGAGAATTACTGACAGGAGAAAAGTAGTAGATGCAGACTGTGGGAGGGGAGACAGAGAAGACGTTTTGTGGGAGCTGAGCTTGAGAGGTTTTGGGAGCTCGGAGAGGGAAAAGAGTGTCATTGGGGGCAGGTGCGAGGCATGTGAATACACACACACAAATGAGATTCTTCTGTACATAAAAACTGGCAGGAAAAGCTGGTATCAATCAGTTTTTCTATGTGTTAAGAGTGGGGTCTCTGGACAATTTTAATAGGTTATAGAAAGATAAAAAATTTCTTCTTGGTTATTTCTGACTGTATTTCTTTGAAGAAGACTCAGGGTAGGACTGACTTCCAGGTGAGAAGAGGCCAGCCTGGCTTTCTGCGGGGCACACCCTCATGTAGGAAACTGAGTTTCACACTTTGGTATTCTCTGCGCTGCTCCCAAGCCCTCAGCAGGGACAGCAAATATTTGTTGCACAGAATCAAGATCGCAGTAATTTCAGATTGCATGCCATCCAATCTGGTAGCTAAATATGGGCAGAATTAGGACTAAGGACTAAAAACGAAGTATGTTCTTAGATTTTGTTCTTCAGTAAAGAGTGGTGTTAGAAAACGCACTGTGAGAGAAGAACATTCCATTTTGGGCCTAGTCCAGAAATACGCACGAGGGTCACTTACACTGACCTTATTTTCCATTTGAGTTAATCTGTGGGTAGCAAGTCACACCCTGTTACCAACCGGATCTAAGGATCTTAAAATATTCAAATTGGATTTTTTTTCCCAAACCACTGAGACTCACAGAAAAGTCACATACTAGACCAGAGTCTAAGCTACACCTCCCTGTTGGAACTCAGTAAAACAATGGCATGCCTCCTTGTTGGGAGCATCTACCTGTGATCTCTGTTGCAGATGAATTAACTGAGTTAACTAATTTAATGAACTATTTTTAGTTTAAACTAAAAGGAATCTTAGATATAAAGTTTCATTTCTGAGAGGCTGTGTTGCATTCTGCCACTAGGAGAGAAGCCTCTTGTTTCAGTCTGGTGAAGGTGGGAGCATCCTGAGAGAAGCAGGGGTCATAGAGTTTGCTAACGTCCCATGGCTCAGTGCTGGTTTTGGGGCGGGGGGTGACTGTGTTCTTATAGAGGCCACCCCAAACATTTCCAGAGGACCAGATGGTTCATTCAATAAAACGGGGGCCTCTACTAGGGGTCCAGTCCTATTTCTTAGCTGCCCATTTCCGACTTTCTCACTTGTGCACTTCTAGGAAGCCAGTGAGAAACCGTCTATGGCCATGCTAAGGAAGCAGGAGAATGTATTTCTGGTTTTGCCATTGTTCTCGCAGGTATTTAAAAAACCCTAGGCCTGATGCCCCTGTCAGAAAGCACACACTCCGACATCTCTTACAAGTGCTGCGGGGAGGAGGTGTGATGCCCAACAACAACCCCACAGGAGACGTGATCCTCTGGAAGCTTCTAGACACTGTGCTCTTCACTGGGCTCAGGTGCTGAGTGTCAAGCAGATGCACTTGGCAGGTCATTCGGGACCATGTTAGGTTATTCAGAGGAACAAAAGCACAACAAACTGCCTGGAACCCTTGATGTCTGGGAGAAGCTCACTGCACCAGCTAGCAGCTGTCCTGCCACATTCTTGTCTGCCTGAAAGAAAAGAAAGGAAGAACGCATGACTCCAAACGAATGGCCTAGAATTGGAGGCTGCTTGGCAGTATAAGAAACGCAGAGAAAAAGAGGACTAAGATGCACAGGTATGTGTTTGGAGAAATAGTTTTTGCTGCATTGGGGTGGAGGGTACCTGTTGAAAGGCTAATGATATGGTCTGAGTTTGTGTCTTCACTGTGAAGCTGGCACAGAGCTCAAGGGACCCATTCTTTACGCGTGGCCTCCCACCCTTGCACCTGTGGGAACACAGGTGCCTGGGGTTACTGGCTTTGGGCACACAGCCAGGGTTTGCAGCATGAGCCATGGGATGCCCAGATCAGTGCCCATCATCACGGACTTGGAAGAAATTCCACGAAAAATCTGAAGTTGTTTCAGAAGTTGCTTAAACCTAGATGTCTTTTCTAAATGCAAAAACATTGCATGCACACACATCTTTACTTGTTTTCCATCCACTCAAAGGGGAGAGAATATCGTATAGGTGGGGCGACTCAAATGGGATTATTTTAAGATGCATTCCCCCTTCCCTTCTGCAGGGGATTGAGGGGGATTACATGCAGCTTCCACGAAATGTCTTGTGCTCCTCTCTGGGAAAGGAACTGTAAATGTCAAGGCATCAGTCTCCCTGACAACAACTTACACAGGTACGGCCAAGCCTGCAGGGAGGGAGCAGCACGGTCAGCCCGTGTGCAAGTGTCACCTGCAGTTGCAGAGACCAGGGCCCCAGCAGTCCAGAGTAGCAACAGATGGAGAAGGGAAGACAAACTGGGATGGGGAATGGGTGGGGGGCCTGGGACACCCCAGAGTTACAACCCCCCCAGAAGAAATGGCACAGGAGAAGCAGCAGGCTTAGCAGGTGCAGCCCCTCTCACATCTCCAACCCAAACCCCAGGGGCCTCATATACGCTTGGTGTTAACAGAGTGTTTTAAACCCTGTTGAGCACGGGAGCCACCTGGAGATCTGGTTAAGAGGAACTTTCTGTTTCAGTAGGTGGAGGGAGAGGGCCGTCGATGCTACGTTTTTAACAAAGTCCTGGATGATGCCAGCGCTGCCAGCCCTGACACCATGCCCCCGATTAGCAAGGTGTGAAGAGAATCTCGGGTCACGGGTGTGCCTCAGGCAGCACGGCTTCAGCGGGGAGGAGAATCCAATTCTGTACAAAGATGCGCAAATGCATTTGAGTCGCACCTCACCTCACTAATGTTAGGAGGCGATTGTCCACGTAACTCCTAAGTCTTCTGGATTTAGAATGCTTCGGGTGATGGAAACTTCTCTCGACAGCTGACAGCTGATGTGGGGCTGTTCAGGTCTATATTCGGATGGCCTAACAGCTCGTGAGCACACAGCAGCTGAGGGAAGGAGTATGCTGGGCGGCAAGGGGAGGCGAGCTTGGCATGCACATTGGCCAAGGACCATCTATAAAGTGCACTGCCCACATGTGCATATTGGGAGCTGGGTTTTGCAACGGCTGCCTCCCCTCTGGTTGAGCAATGGAAGGGAAATTAGCACAGGGCCCCTAAGGTCCTCTCACTTTCCCCAGATTCCCAAAAGGAAGAAAAAAAAATTTTTTTTGAATAGGTAGGAAGGAATAGAAAATGACAGCGAGAGAAAGGAAGTTGAAAGGTGGCTTGAGTTTCTATTTTTATTTTTTTTATTTTTGAGAGGAGGGGAGAATAAACTCCCTAAGATGAATCAAGATGAAAGACATTAAAAGAAAAAAAAAAAAAGAAACAAAGAAAAGAAATGCATGATGAAGAGAGGAAGGAAATCTCCTTGATAGATAGAACAGATTTGCCAAATATATTACATTCATTAAGATTTTTCTCTGCTTATAATGTGTGCTTTTTGGAGGCTTTTCTTAGCATTAACGGACGCTCTGGGAGAGGAGAAAGTTGGCAGAGAGAAGCCTAGCAAATATATAAATAAGCTTCGGAGGTTTCAGGAGTTTCATATCCCACAATAGAACGTTCTCCAGGCTAGGCAAACTTTTTCTTACTTAAACAAATGCTTTGAAAGACAAAGATTTCATATCGTCAGTGGAACATTCAGACTAATAATTGCCTTTGTTCTTCCTGCCTTGAAGTCTCAACAGCCAGCAGATTTATGATTCACTTTCGGCAATAAGCTTCTTCAAATAAATATCACTTTCCAGGCTGCAAATTGAGTTTTTGCAAACACAGAGATCGACTTCACTAAGAGGAACTAAGTTTTCTTGGGCTGTATGTATATATGATTATGAAACACTGTTTACTTTCTTCCCCTCTGCTGTAGGAGAAGGGGTTAAAAATCTATATTTAGAAAAAATTGCCATTTTTAATGGTCAATGTACTACTAGTGAGAATTTGTAGGTTTTGTTGGAGGAGCAGGGAGTGGAGTGGGAAGGGGACAGAAGGCAGTTTGACCTTTCTCTGAGACTTGTGGACCTCGGAAATTTTGGGGCACCTGAGTGGCTCAGCAGTTGAGCATCTGCTTTCAGCTCAGGGCATGATCTTGGGTCCTGGGATCGGGTCCCGCATCGGGCTCCCCGCAGGGAGCCTGCTTCTCCCTCTGCCTGTGTCTCTGCCTCTCTCTCTGGGTCTCTCATGAATAAATAAATAAAATCTTAAAAAAAATATCTTGATACAGTCCAAGGTTGTGGACTTTAAGCCGGTTTACTTTGTGGCTGAGGCAAGACGATTCCAAAAGTTTTAAAGTAAAAGAAATGATACAAGCGAGAATAAGACATAAGAATTACAGTGAGGATTATAGACCCCAATTGTTAGAATCAAGACTCTTCCAGAGCAATTAGCCTCTTATCAGTACTGGATAGTGGCCAGTGGTAACTCAATGGGCATTATTGGATTCCTTGAATATGCCAGGTAGTAAGGATGCCAAGGGAAGGGAGGTCTTATCTACCCACCTAGATAACCTTTAAGAACAGAGTAGAAGGGACGCCTGAGTGGCTCAGCAGTTGAGCATTTGCTTTTGGCTCAGGTCGTGATCCTGGGGTCCTGGGATTGAGTCCCACATTGGGCTCCCTGTAGGGAGACTGCTCTGTGTCTCTGCCTCTCTCTGTGTCTCATGAATAAATAAATAAAATATTTTTTTAAAAAAGAACAGAGTAGAACAGTCTCAGTGAGCTATGGGATTGCCAAGGATGCTCAACCTGAGGTGTGGAGGAGGATGTCAGGCCACCAAGAGTCTTGCATCACTTTGGGATATGGCAGTGACCTAGGGCCTTGTCCACAAGTGTTAAGCAGGGTACAAGGCAACCAGGCCTCTTTCAGTAGACCTATGACACCATTTCTTTGGACTGTCCCCATGACACTGCTCTCTGTTCTGTCCAGATTCCTTTCTCTGCCCCCTTCCCCAGTTTGAGCTTTGTATGGTAACTGCTGCCTTCCTGAAAATGACCCTTTATGGAGAACTGAATAGGTGCAGGACAGCATGGTGCTAGCCACTTTAAAGTATATTATTTTCCTGATACAGGTATTATTACCACATTGTAGAGGGGGAAACTGAAGTTTATAAAATTTAACTAAATTGCCCAAGGTCGCTCATCTGGTAGTTGCTAGAACATGGATTAATTCACTATTATTATCATTATTTTAAAAGATTTTATTTATTTAATTGATACAGAGAGAGTTGGGGTGGGGGGGCAGCAGGCCAAGGCAGAGGGAGAAGCAGGTTCCCCGCTGAGCAGAGAGCCTGACGTGGGGCTGGACCCCAGGACCTCAGGATCATGACCTGAGCCGAACGAAGGCAGATGCTTCACTGACCCACCCAGGTGCCCCATTAGTATTTTTTTTAATGTAAGCTGTACACCTAGTGTGGGGCTTGTACTCGCGACCCTTAGGTCAAGAGTCACATACTCCACTGGCTCCCAAAACATGGATTTAAATTCAGATCTGTCTGATTCCAGAACCTGTAGTTTTGACCATTAGTAACAACAATGACAGTTAACATTTTCTGGACTTAATGTGCCGGGCACATAGTTCTTATTATGATTGGATTTGCTTGCCCTTCACATGAATCCTGTGAGGTTATCAGTGTTATTATTCCTGTTTCACAAATGAGGACACTGAGGCTCACTTGTGACTGGTCCCAGGTGGCATGGCTAGTGAGGCAGGGAGCCTGGGCCAAAGCTCAGGTGGGCTGGCTCCAGAGCCTGCGCCCTAACTGCTCTGTGCCCCTACTTACACACCAAGACCCTACATGGGTCTATTCCCTTCTTTACATTCTGAACACAGACTTTGGTTTCCCTGCTTGGACTTTTCACCCTATCTGCTTCTTTCAGTATGTCAGACCCATCATCACATTCACGACTTCTGGCCGAAGTATCAGTGTCTGTTCCTTTGCTTTTTCTCGAACATGTGCTGAGTGCATATGTGTTCTAGGCACTGTACTGGGCACTATGGAGTGGCCAATCAATACCCAGAAAAACTTATTTAGAGGAATGGTGGGACCTCTTCTGAAGCCAGTCACAACCTGACGGGGAGACAGACAAGTCAGCAAAGTGTCCTAGTGCCATATAATAAACGCTGTAATGGGGGAAAGTGTGAGTGCTCCAGTGACCTCAGGGAGGGGAGGGCTGAGCTCTGTGCAAGGTGGGGAGACTCCTCTGAAGAGGCATTATTTGAAAAGAATCTTTAAAAAGCAGGAATTCACAAGGCAAACGGGGGAGGGAAAAACAGATCCGATTTTTTTTAACCCTCTTGCATGTAGGGTTGGAAGAAGTTGGTGGCTTGTTTCTACCTCAGGAATCCCCATGCAAAAACATCTGCATAATAACAATAAGAGCTCACATTTGTTAAGGATGTTTGATAGGCGGGAACAAGTTTTGAGTCTCACATGCATTATCTATTTTAATCCTCACGTTCACACTCTGACATTTAGATGCCATCATTGTTTCCAGGTTCCGCACAGGATTCACGGGATCCTGGGGAAAGAGAAGATCTTTTTCATCGACTCTGTTTTGGTTCCAGGAAAGGGATGGGCGCATTTCTTAAGCACTGTCCCCAGACCAGTAAAAAGGGGCTTGTTTAAGATGTAGATGCTAGGCTGAGAGCGATAGAACCAGAACCTCTCTTCCATGCTCTGCAGGTGATTTGGGAGCACACCAAGCCCTGGACTGTTTCCCTAGCCGGTGAGCACGGAGCACATGGGAAGAGTCTGTTTCCTAGTGAAGGTCTTTGTAATTTTATTGGTCATTTACTAAAAGAACCAGCTCAGAGAGTTGTAGAGGGGCTGGTATTTCCCTAGGAGATAGAATTTCCCTATCTCTTTTAGACTCATGTATATGTTCCAAGAAGATATTAGGTATTTTTGGAAATTTCTTGGTATGATTCCGGCCATTGCAACAATAATTTCCAGAAAACGAGGGTATGTTTCAACAAATTCTAAGGATACATTGCTCTTTTCATGGGAGAGCTGGCTCACAGAGTGAAGTGTTAATGATTTTTCTCTTTAGCTCACGTTTTGGTGCTGGTGGTTGTGTCAAGAGAGTTTTAGTCTTCATGGTTGATTGGAATGTTGTAGCACAAAGGGTACTTGTCTGTAACTCCCCTCTTCTGTGGGAGGAAGACCATGAAGGAGAGACTATGGATGAGGAAAGTATGGCTCTCCAGTGGTAGAGACTAGCAGTTTCCCTCTCCAACATAATCAGTTTCTCTTATGTTAAAGGACACAGAGGTTAAGGACTTTGGGTTCAGACAGTAGCAAAGATGGGCTGAATGAATATACAGTTCAGTGGTATTGAGTATATTCACATTGTTACCATAATAACAAAAAAAGTAAAAAAAAAAGAGCTAAAGGAATCAAATCTCCTTTTTTTTTTTTTTTAAAGTTCATGGTTAGCTGAGCCTCTGACAATGCCAAACGCTTACAATTATGAACCTTCAATGCAAGTGAAGAGTTGGGATGTGGTATCAAAGCACAAGGGATTCAAAGGATTGTTAAATTCTCTGCATCTCCCTCTTTTCCAAAGCACCATGTGGAAACAGGTGCACGAGATGGTCTTTGATGATTTAAGTGCAGTTTTCACTACTGTATTCAGGTTCCCAATAACCACTTACAGAAGAACGGGATCTTAATTCCAAGCGGTGTTCACGTATTCAACGTCTGACTCCTCTGAATCTAATTTATACAGGTTGGAGAGATTTGGAGGAACAGAGAATGTGATGCCAGTATAAGAATATGCTTTATTTGTGAATGTTCATTCATCTGTTTAGGACTGACTGTAAAAACCACAATGAGATAAACAATAATAGATGAGCAAAATAGGGCCTTGTATTCACAGTCACTCTGTCTAGCATGTGATCAAATAAGCATAATTTGCTTTGCAGAGTGGTTGTCAGGTTCAAATGCTGTACCTGCTGCGGGAGGGCTTTGAAAAGTGTAGATGGGCAGTCTGCTGTCAGGGCTGGAGAGAGAGACTGAAGGATGGCAGGAGAAAGCCGTGTGCAGTGAAAAGGAATTCATTCAACAACCATTTATTTAATGGGTATCTACTGTGTGCTAATAGGCCATCCTGAAACTTGAAATAATATAATAAGATAAGCATAATTTCAATTGTGTTGGAATATACAATCCTCAAGGCAGAGGAAATTAATCCAAGGATTGCAACAAGGCTTGATAACTGCTACGGTGGGGAAAGTACTGTTGCTGTATAACAAGCCGGCCTCCAAATCAGTGGCTTAGGACGGGACCATTTGTAATTTCTCAGGCATCTGCAGGTTGGCTCACCTAGGCTGAGCAGCTCGGCAGATCTTTTCTGGGTGTGCTCACCTGTCCATGGGTCACCGGGGAATAGGTGATCTGGTCTGGGCTTGGTTGATGAAGCTCCCCTGGGTGGCTCTGCTCTGTATGTGTCTCATCCTCACCCTGGGACCAGCAGGCTGACCCAGGTCTATTCTTCCATGGCTGTAGCAGAAGCGATGAAGGCAAGTGGCACTACACAAGTCCTCTTAAGGCCTCTGAGCAGAACCGGCGCATGTTACTCCTGCCTCAGTCTGTTGGCCAAAGAAAGGTACATGGATGAACACAACTTTAAGCAGTGGGAAGATATTCTCTTGTCCATTAGTGAGAGAAACTGCAAAGCCACAGGACAGAGAGTGTAGACACAGGGAAGAGTGAAGAACTGAGGTGAGCGATGCCACCTCTGTCCACAGAGCATGAGCACCGGCACAGACCTAGAGGACTGAGAGAAGTCCAGTGTGGATGGATAGAAGAAAACAATGGAGGAAAGAAATGAGGAAGGTAGGATCAGATAAGGAAGAGTTTTATCCACCATATTAATAACTGACTTTAGAGTTTCTCTGGAAGGGCCTTCAGAGCCATTGAGGGGTCTTATTATGGTTATGATTTCCCAGTCGTCATTGGCCCCCACAGGCTAGATTTAAAGGAGAATATCCTTCCTCTAGTTTGCAATCACATAAACAACAGAGTGCACCTTCCTCAGTATTTTGACCAGATTTTCACATAATTTGTCCAATATATTCCCATCCCTGTGGGCCCTCTGATTAATGTCTCTGACCAATCCCACTTTGTTTTAATTAGTGCAAATATTTTAAGTTCAGCATATTAGTTCCTCTTGTAGGAAAAGCATTCTCTTTGAGAATCATCATAAATCATTGAAAAAATGAATTGGCCAGTGAGAGAAAGGCCATTTCCCAGCAAATACGAGTGATCTATCTCATTACGGGCTGAAACTCTGGTCGGTGGAAACAGTTTCTGACCTGCTCAGACCTTTGACCCATTCAAAGCAAAGAGATATCTTTCTTCTTCTGTCATTCCTCAGGGTCTGTAGTCCTTTAAAGTATTTTAAGGAGGCATCATGGCAGAGCTAGAAGAATGGGATTATAAAAAATTTTTATTTAAATTCAATTAATTAACATATAATGTATTATTGGTTTCAGAGGTAGAGATTAGTGATTCATCAGTCTTCTATAACACCCAGTGCTCATCACATCATGTGCCCTCCTTAATGCCCATCACCCAGTTACCCCATCTCTCCAGCCCCTGCCCCTCCAGTGACCCTCAGTTTGTTTCCTATGATTAAGAGTATCTTATGATTTGTCTCCCTCTCTGATTTTGTCGTTTCATTTTTTCCTCTCTTCTGCTATGATCCTCTGTTTGATTCTTACAATCCACATATGAGTGAGATCATAGGATAATTGTCCTTCTCTGACTGACTAATTTCACTCAGCATAATGCCCTCTAGTTCTATTTACATCATTGCAAATGGGAATATTTCATTTTTCTGATGGCTGAGTAGTATTCCATTGTATAGTGGTCGCTACTGTGGACAGTGCTGCTGTAAACATTGGGGTGCAGGTGTCCCTTTGGATCATTATGTAAATATCTTTGGGGTAAATACCCAGTAGTGCAATTGCCGGGTCGTAGGGTAGCTCTATTTTCCTCTTTTTGAGGAACCTCCACACTTTTCTCTAGAGTGGTTGTACCAGCATGCATTCCCACCAACAGCGTAAGCGGGTTCCTCTTTCTCTGCATCCTCGCCAACCTCCACATCTTCGGTTTCCTTGAGGAAACCTGTCATTTCCTGACTTGTTAACATTTGCTATTCTCATTGGTATGAGGAAGAACTAGATTTTACTCCTAAGGCTGCCACTGACTGCTTGGGTGACTGTGGGTAACTCACTTATTTCCATTGGATTTCAAGGTTTTTGTTCACAAGGGGGTGTGTAAATGTTCCCCCAGAATCTTTCCAGTTCTAAAGTTCTCCAGTTTTTGGAGAGCTGCTCTGAACATGATGGTAATTCCACCAATGATGCTTGCAGTTTTCAGTTCCAGGGATTTTGCCTGAAGTATCCTTTGCTGTTGTACAAAGTCAAGAGTTGGGAAGATGCATTAAAGATGCAGCAGAAGGAAGTCAGGAAAAGGACATTTGCATGCATGTAGGCAATGAATGAATTTGTTATGAGTTAAGACATCTGCCAGGAGGCATTAGTGAGAACAGCGGTGGCTGCTTGATCACCTATGTGCCAGAGCAAGGGCAGTATTATAATATGCTTCCAGCTAGCATTACACTAAGGATCCTGTGGTTTATATCTAGTTTGGTTATTTGTTTTACTCTTTTGTATGTATCCTTTACCTTACCCCTTGAGATTTATGGCTATGTAATTATATCTGAATATTTTCTGACTTCAATGATTCTTTGAACAGCAAGGGAAGCACCCCGCTTCCAGCCAAGAGTCTTGAGTGTTGCGGCTACCATGAGTCAAATTCAATTTCAGAATTTAAATTTACATTGAGGCTGAACTTATTTGGTCTCCTGGACAGCAGCTGTATCAGGGAGTCTCTTGGTTCAGATTTTGATGTGTTTGTAATTGCTGTTTACCTACCGCCATCTCTTAGGCACAAGAATTTTCTCAGGACTGGGTGTGAAAGGGAAGCGGAGCTCATTTCTCTGTTGTCTTTCCAGCACTCCCCAGCACACTGATCGGGGCATCTACAACTCAAATAGTTAGAATTTCCCAGAGCAACACAAGCACTCAATCCCAAAGATAAATCTCAAGCATTCTAAAGGTATCCTAGCACTTTAAAAGCCAAGTTAGTTATTTCCCAGGGAAGGGTTTGGCTGGTGTTGATTATAGAAATAAATCTGCACTTCATTTTTAGCCCAGTGGCCCATTACAGCTCGCTTCAGAGTCTAAACCCCCAAGAATAACGAGAGTCATTTTATGGGAATGAGAGATTATAAATCACTGACTGTGTCAGTTCAGTGTTTCCTCCAGCATTTTTTTTTTCTCTGAGAGTTGTGCAGACAGCAGCCCCAGAGACCACCCCTTTGAGAAGCTTCACCTGTTCTTTGTTTGCTTTTGACAGAACCTCAAGTTGGCCCTGGCCTTGTCCCAGGGCCACCTGTTAGTCTCAAATAGAGAGGTGATTGAGAAGACGTTCACTTTTAATGTGTAGTTGCAGAAGATTGGAGTCCTGTTTTCCAAGTAGGTTTCCTTCCAAACTTACTAAAAACAGAAGATTGCTTTCGAATGGGTACCTCAGGCAAACAAGGGATTAAACAAAATCTATGCTGTGTCTGCAGAATTCTGACCAAAAGGAGTGCATCCAAGGGTCTGTTCAACACCCGCAGTAACAAAATGAGCCATTCAGGATCTGGGAAATGCTCAGGAAAGGATGTGGCTCATCTGAGTCTGTGGTCTTCAAGCTGAGTGCACGTGAAAAGAGAAAAATAGCATAGCATATCTATTCCTATTTTTTTCTCCTTTTGATATCAGTTTAAACATACACAGTGTATCAATAGCCCTGTATATACAGGAGTTATTTATACATATGGAGTGTGCTTTAATTTTTTTTTAAGATTTTATTTTTAAGTAGTCTCTACACCCATCCTGGGGCTTGAACTCACAACCCTGAGATCAAGAGTCACACACTCTACAGGCTGAATCAGCCAGATGCCCCTAAATTCTTTTACCCATAGAGTGCATGATCAGAAAAATTTGGAAACAACTAATTAGTGCCGTCATCTTTCTTAGTGAGAACCAGTTAACAGGATTCATTCTTAATACAGTAATGCCTCATTTAGACGTTTGTCTGATTTCTTTTGTCCTAAATATTATTTTACCAGCCAAACAAACTGAGAAGCTTTGAGGCACAGAGGGAAAGAGTGGGGGTGGGGAGGCTGAGAGAGCGGGAAGAGGAGACACGCAGATGTTGGGGAGGAGATGGAGTCCATGACCTGGAAGTTCCCTTCCAGCCTTGAAGTTTAGCAGCCACAGGGTCTATCCCCATCTGCCAGCCACCACCGGGTGCAGGTGCTGCAGGCTGTGAGGTATTTTGTATTCTTTAAAATGCGATGAGTAGAGTCGTTGCAAACTACTGTTAGCCTCTGAAAAATTGGAGAGGTGGTTGTATACAGCAAGACAAGGATGGCAATAATTAATGAATAATCACTTAATACAAGACAGAAGCTAAAGTGATAAACACATCAATTAGACTGGTTTAAAAACAGTTCACAGGCACATTCATCAACCTGCTTTACCCTCCCTCCCTGCTGCATCGGCCCATGTTTCAGGGTGGGTCAGATGCCAAGGGTGATCTCTTCCTGGATTTACTGAAATATAATCCAAGTAAGCATATTCCATCTCAGTTCATCTCAGAGAGGCATAAAGAGTTGAGATTATTATTACTACTTTTTTGGTTCCTGTCTTCTGCTGGGTGAATTAGCATTCTTCTGTGGTTACCAATAGGAGGCAGATGTTGGATCACTCATTTTCGAGATTTGACTGGTGCTGAAATGAACGTGTATTAATATGGCAGGAATAGGGGATAAGTGTATTATGCCATTGGGACAGTATGACAATTCATTTATCACCATTTATGAACTATGGGTGCATACAGTGTCACAAATGAAGATGGATGTATTATCTCTTGAGGTCCCCTGACACACACAGAAGTAATGTGTGTGGGCATATGTGATTTTAATATATATTAACTTGCAAATCACTCTGTGATGTGCGCAAGCCATTGCATGTGACAGGAGGGGTGCTTATTAGTCAATACACGGCTTAGATTGAAAAGACCCAGCAGGAATTAGCTGCTGACTGATCAAGGCAATGCTCATCAACCTGTTACCTTCCTTTTTCTTTGTTAAAATTTTGTCACAGGCTTCTATTCAGATAAGGAGACTAAGATAAAGAAATGGCGTGTTTAAGGTGGGGCAAAGTCTTGTAGCTCAAGAAACCTAATGTGATCCTAGCCCGCTTCCTTATGATTATTATAATCATCCTCAAAGAGTAAGATGATCTTGACTGAGGAGAATAGCAGACAGAGACTGTTTGCACTCAGTATAACGATGCTGTCCCAGATCAGTTTGAAGTCTTAGTCATTTGGCCCAATACCTATTTATAATTTGGAATTCCTACATGGAGATAAGCTTTGTGGAAGCAGAGTTCTCTAACAAGCCTACTTCCGTGGTTTTACCCATCCTGGTCCCTGAGTGATTATGGTGCCATTTACATAGAGGATCCACTTGCTTTCATTTCTCTGTTGTTTCATGGAAAGGTTCTTGAACTGAGAACTTTAAGGAGAAAACAAAAGGACTCACGTGAGCATGACTGATCTAAATTCAGTAATGGGGATCCCTGGGTGGCAGAGCGGTTTAGCGCCTGCCTTTGGCCCAGGGCGCGATCCTGGAGACCCGGGATCGAGTCCCCCGTCGGGCTCCCGGTGCATGGAGCCTGCTTCTCCCTCTGCCTATGTCTCTGCCTCTCTCTCTCTCTCTCTCTCTCTCTCCCTGTGACTATCATAAAAAAAAAAAAAAAATAAAAAAAATAAATAAATAAATAAATTCAGTAATGGGAACAATTGCATTTAGCCTAATGTGGGTCATGTGTTATGATAATAAAACTATTAATAAATAAAAATAATAGCTTTTTAGAATAAAAGTTCTATTGAGCCCTTACTATGTTCTTGGCTCCCTGGTAAACACTTGATCCTTTTATCTCATGTAAACCCCAGTAATGCTGTGAGGAGGGTAAAATCATTATTCCCACTTTATGGATGAAGATTTTAGAGATAACTTGGCCAAGTATCAGAGCAGAGGCAGGTTTCTAACTCAGAGAGTCTCTGACTCCAGAACAGAGATCGTTCTGATGGCCACCTTTGCCTTCCTTACTCAGTGGTCAGCAGTAATTCAGAATTTGTGTGGCTAAGCAAGTAAATAGTCCTAGTGCTGGTTTGATATGGAGGATCTTCTATTACACTACGAGGTCTGGGCTGTTTCGGAGACTTCTTGCTTCAGTGAATTTATTACTCCGTTTTGGTCCCATTTTTGTTTATATGCTTTCCTGACATGTAGTTTCGGGATGCCAGCAGGCTTGTTAGCTGTGGGATGACTGGCCAGTGCTTTGTGTGTCTGAGGGACCTACGTCCAGCTCTTGAGGGCATCTTCTCTCTTTGGGTGCTGTCTATGCGGTAGGGACTTCTCAACATCTTTGCCAGGCTGTGACTGTTCCCATCTAGAACATGAACTGAAAATGGACCTTATTATTATGAGCATTCTTTTCCCCAAAATAACCAAAGTGTGGCTCAAGGGCATCTTATTTAATCATACGTACTCAAGATCATGTGGATTTCACTAATGTCATGACTATTTTATATTTCTGCAATTATTAGATATATGTTTATTCTTTTATGTTTATAAAACACAAAGAATTGTACTTATGGAGGATGTTTTCCAAACAAAACCCAGGATATTACCTGGCCTGGTTTAAAAGTGGGACAGAATATCTGAAATTTAGACTATCTAGAAAATCTAAATGATATAGTCATACAATTATAAGAAAAGGGGCACTGGACTTGGGAGTGGATCTGGCTTCTAATCCTGGTTGTATCACTAGTTTACTCTATAATCTTGGTTGAGTCACTTAATGTCCCTGGGATGTATTTTCTTTTCTATAAAATGAGGATAAGATATGTTTATACCACTCCCCCTAGGTTGTGATGTCTCAACTTGAAAGGTGCACTGAGTCATAAATTTATCAGCCATTAGATGTTGGATTCTGTGATGGACTTTGGAGATACAAAGATGAATATGATATGCTTCCATTTCTGGTCTCACAGATGTCTCTGGTTTCTCCTTCCAAGAAACTTACAGCTTTGGACACATGCAACCATAAATTATGGAAAAGCCCTTTGTAAACTTTAAAGCTCTTAATGAAGATGATCTGTGAAGAAAGGGATATGTGGTCAGATACGTTTGGGAAATGTTGTACTCTTAGAAATTCATTCTTGGAAATCCACAATAAACATTAGATATTTAAAGCTTTGATAAGTTATGTAGCAAAGAAGCATATTTAACTCCATTTAACCTAGCCTGTTTCAAGATTCAGGAACCATTTTATTGTCTATTATCTACTAACACTCAGAGTAACACCTCATTTGAAAAAGTCCCCTGAGTATTAAGTGATTTCTAGTCCCTGTGGGGGAAATATTCCACATTTCCATTAATGTACTCATCCACTGGATTGTATCACTTACTTACCTGTCTATGCCCCTGTCTAATCCACAGACTCCTCAAATTGTGTCCATGCCTATTCATTTTTGTATGCCCAGAACTTGGATAGAAGATGTGTCCCTGGCCGTTAGTAGCCACTCAACAAATGCTTATTGAATGAATGTATGAAGTGGTACATTCACAGTATACAAATGTAAATGATTTGCCTGAAATTATAAGATCCCAGAAGGCAATGATTCAATTTCCTTAATCCACTTTGTACAATGTCCAATTTGGCTGATTTCTATGACCTTAATAACAGCTTTTTCATTAGCAGGATAGAGGTTTAAAATTATGTCTTTACTTGAATATAGAATAACCTCAATGAGAAAACAATTATTTTCTATGTTTAAAAACTGTTTATTAAACTCCAATATTTAAAACAAATTTACCAAAGGGGAGAAAAGACATTATGCCTTTAAGAGCCCCAAATGGATGCAGCTAAGAAGTAATGTAGATTTGTCCTGGAAATAGGAGCCTAAGGTTATGGAAGAATTGTAACCCAGTAGATTAAGCACTTATTAGAATGGAAGTCAGGCTAGATGAATGAGTCTTTCAGTGGCAGGATATTTCTGATGGGGGACCATTGATAGAGAAGAGAAGGGCACAGGAGCGCCATGTTGCTTGAGTTTTAGTTTTAGCAAGGGGGTAAAGATAGAGGTGTTGGTACTGCTGGAATGGTTGTGAGGCAAAATGAAATGCTAAGTATAGCAACTTGAGTGATAAGGTTTTCCACACTTAGTGGCCAGCTACCAATAAGTCTCCTCCCTAGGGCTCTTGGTGGGGCCAGCAGGTAGAAATGACAGGGCTGTGGTTTCCCTGTTATGTTCTATCAGTGAGGAAACAGGGTACAATAAACCTAGATTGAGTGAGAGAACAATTGAGCACAGTTGGAGTAGTAGAAGTTAGTGCTTAGAAAGTTCTTTCTTTTCATGCTTAAAAAATAGCTCCTATCCTTACGTGTTCACCCTAAAAACTTTAGAGAATATTGACTAATAAAAAAAGAAAGTAATAGAAATAACTTAAATCCCATTAATCAAAGAGCATATCAGTTTCCATTTGAAAGTATATTTTATTGGTAGATATTTTGCATTCATTTACATATGCACATATAATGCATACTACTATAATAACTTTATCTGCTTAGTATAATATAAACACATTTTGAATCATTTCATACTTGTCTGGGTAGCTTTAATGACAACATAGTCATTTTCTACTCATAGTTTGTATCATTGAATTAACCAGTTCTTATTATTGGATATCCAGGTTATTTTCAAATTTTACCATTATAAACATCAATAGAATGGACTTTCTCTTATCTAAATTTTTGTCCATATTCATACATATTTCTTTTGGATTAATTCCAGGAAGTAGAATTGTTGATTCAAGGACAGTGGCGTTGATATATTTTACCAAGTTAACCTTCAGAAGTGGTGAACCACTTTTTATTATTGCTTCCTAAAAAAATGTCAATACTGTTTCTCATTGAGAACATTTGCCAATTTTATAGACAAAAGTGGTATTTTCTTGTCTTAATCTGCATTCGTTGATTATTGTTGAAGTTGGTTTCAAATGCTTAAAATGATTTTTGAAACATTTATTGGCCATTTATATTTCGCCCAGTTGATTTGGTGTCCTTGGCTTATTTTTCTTTTGGACTCTTCATCTTTTTATTGATGTCTAGGAACTCCTTATATATTATCACTCTTGCATTATAAATAATTCCTTAATTCTTTAAAAGCTCTTTTGTTCTTAAATAATATCTCATAAATACTTATTATGTAATTTCAGTTTATCTTAATAGGAAGAGTGGCCATGTAGTTCTAGCCTTCCATTCTTCAAGTCTTCCTGCTGTTGACAGAAACCTAAAAGTCTGCCATGGTGTGGATGTTGTCTTAGTTGCTTGGTAGCAGCTGAAACTAGCAGCTCAAACTAGCTTAGGATCCTCAGAGATAACTGCCAGTAGTTAGATGCTATGCTTTCCTGAATTTTACCAAATCATTTAACTTTTTCTGAGGATAGTATTTTTAAGATATCAATTTCATCTTTTGTTCATATTTTACATAAGGACAATTTTCAGAGTTCAGACTATCCTTAGGGACTAACCCGTCTTTCAGAATAAAGGCTAGGATAAACATAAACTTTTAAACTTGATGGTTTGGCTGACTCTCTATTCAACACAGAGTGTTGCCAGAAGTAAGATTATTTTGCATAAACAACAGACAGTGCTACTGGTTCTCCCATTGTTGGAGTTTTAAAAAATATTAGTCTATCAGTTCCAACACTAATTCAGGCACCCAGTTTTCCATAGGTGTTTTGTTTTCAGAATTTTGACATTTTGCCAACCTGTTTTATCCAGCTTACCCACTTTTTCTCTCTGGAATTTTAAGGCAAATTTTGGACACCATTTTATTTCACTTATGTACATCTTTAACTGCTAAGAACATTTCCAGACATAACCAGCAAATATTATCATACATAACAGAAATAACAATAATTTTATATATAATTCTCAGTTACATCCAATTTCTTCTAATATTCTCAAAGATGTGGTTTTATATTTGATTTGTTTAACTCAGAATTTAAAAAAGATCTACCTTTTCTATTTGTTATATCTCTTAAGGCTTTTTGTTTTTTTTAGGTTTATTTATTTATTTGATTGAGAGAGAGAGAGTGCGCACACAAAGGGGAAGGGTAGAGAAACTCAAGCAGACTCTGTGCTTAGTGCAGAGCCCCACTTGGGGCTTAATCTCACGACTCTGAGATCACGGCCTAAAATGAAACCAAGAGTAGGTCACTTAACTGCCCCTCTTAAAGCTCTTTTATTCTAAAGTGGCTCTCCTCCCCACTTTCTTTTCATATTATTCATTGGTTAGAGAAACTGGGTCATTTTTCTTTAAGATGTTCCAATTTTTGGAGTGTTTTTAAAGAATCCTTCTTTTTCTATTCCTTGTGGTTAGAACTAGAGGGTTGATTAGGTTCAGGTTCAATATCCTGAAGCAAGACTATTTCATAGGTGATGTGTGTACTTCCTATTACATGACATTGTGAGACACCTCATGTCTGATTGTCCCATCGCTAATGATGTTGTGATTGATTAGTGAGTTCAGGGGTTGTCAACATAATTCTTCCATTGTTAAGTTCTCCACCAACATTTCACCTAATAATTTTGGGATTCGTTGGTATATGTTGTCAAGCCCCATCATTCATTAAGAGTTGCAGAGTGATGATTTTTAACCCTATTTTTTCTGGATTTATTTATTTATTTATTTTTAGAGACAGAACATACTTGAACAGGGTGGGCAGAGGGGCAGAGGGAGAGGGAAAAAAGAATCTTAGGCAGGCTTCATGTCATGACCTTGAGATCATGACCTGAGCCAAAATCAAGAGTCAGAGGCTTAACTGGTTGAGCCACCCAGGTGCCCCTGGAATTATTTTTAAAAACTATTCTCATTGGCTATTTGGTTATATAGAAATACAATTCATGCAGGAAAGGTGAGGGTATATATTTCATGCTTTCGTATTATTTGTCAATTTTCAGTAATGAGTTGGAGTCTTAGCAACCCCTAATATACACAGTGAGATGTGCTTTTTTTCCCCCATTATCATTATGAACTTAGGGAATTTTGTATGTTTTGATGTTTCGATCCATTGCTATTATTATTCTTTTTGATGTTTGAATATCCCGTGTTAGGCCAGAGGGAGCCCTTTAAGTTGGCTCTTTATATTCTTTATTTTTTTTTTTAAGATTTTATTTATTTATTCATGAGAGACGCACAGAGAGAGAGGCAGAGACACAGGCAGAGGGAGAAGCAGGCTCCATGCAGGGAGCCGGGCGTGGGATTCGATCCCCGGACTCCAAAATCACGCCCTGGGCTGAAGGCAGCGCTAAACCGCTGAGCCACCGGGGCTGTCCTCTTTATATCCTTTTGACATGACCCTGTTAGTGTTTGGTGTCCTATATATTTTTAATATAACAGCCTCCCTCCACCTAGCCATCACTCCTTAATGCAAGAATTGAAGTTTCTCTCGCTCACGGAGTCCGGACTCTTTGGAAGACATATTAAGCTTCACTTTCCTTAGAATTTAATTCTTCTCAGACTCAAACATTATGCTGAAAAATAAATTCAGGTTCCAAGCAGTCTCCCAGCCCGTGTGCATTGTTGAGTTAAATTCTGCTTTGTAGAGCCTCATATTTCACATGTTAATGTAAACAATATATGGACCCAGGGTGATTTAGCTCATTTCCATGAACATCTCTAAACCCACACTATTGTTGTATCTTTATAAAAGAGCTTAAACACACACCTATCAAGCTTAAAAATATCTTTGTGCAACTGTTTCTGTCATTTGGTCTATTAGCATTCTCCTCACAGTTCTTTGCTTATATAAATTTAACAAGATGAAAGGTTGATGCTGAGAGAAGTCTTTGGACAGATTCGTTACCTTAGCAACCTTGCCCCAGTCTTCAACAGCCCTGACCCAGCTACAAAGTCCTTCACTGGCTAACGAGACACTCTTAATGACAGCTGGCTAGAACTCAGGCCTGCTGATAAAATGACTTGTAATCTGGACAGTAACCTTTGGAGGAATATTATCTTTATCAGATTTCCAAAAGAATCCAAACACCAAACGCAGTTCCACTAATAACTATATTCATAAGGCCATCATGCTTAAGTGCTTCTGGGAAAGCATTAGTAACAGGAAATTAAGTGTTACAGAATAATTGCTAACCTTGCTGCATAAAATAGAAGCGGGCTGCCCAGTGATTTTGTGTCGGTGGCAGTCATTAGATGCCACTGTCCTGTATAATTGAAAAATTATTTGTATAAAGGAAATATTGTCACTGCCTCATTAGTCCCTACATTTAATTGTATTGGGGAAATCCGAATGCCTTTTGAGGTTCAAATTACACATATAAATTTATTGGCTAGGTGGTTTCAATAGTAAAAAAAAAAAAAAAAAACCCATCAATTTTTACATGAACAAAGACCTTAAATTATCATAAAGTGTTTTTTTAAAGGTTTTATTTATTTCTTCATGAAAGACATAGAGAGAGAGAGAGGGAGAGAGAGAGAAAGGCAGAGACACAGGCAGGGGGAGAAGCAGGCTCCATGCTTCAGGAGCCTGACGTGGGACTCGATCCCAGGTCTCCAGGATCAGGCCCTGGGCTGAAGGCGGTGTTAAACTGCTGAGCCACCCAGGCTGCCCATAAAGTGTTCTTATAGCTGCTATTTTTAGAAAGCTCTGCATGAATAAAATCACAATTGATTAACTTATTTATTTATTCATCATCTATTGAGCACTTAATTTTTTTAAAAAAAGATTTTATTTATTTATTTTAATAGAGAGAGAGAGGAGAGGTAAAGGCAGAGGGAAAGAGAGAATCTCAAGCAGACTCCACGCCAAGTGAGGAGCCTGATGCAGGGCTCAATCTCAAGACCCTGAAATCATGACCTGAGCTGAAATCAGAGTCGGACGCTCAAGCGACTGAGCTGCCCAGGCACCCTGAGCACTTTGGGTTTTAAACCTTTTGGTAACCCATGGATATTTCACTGACATACACTCAGATAATTCTATCACTTGCTTACAGCTGACACCCATGCTGGCTGGTCCCTGTCCATGCTGTGTAACTGATAGGAGTTTGAACATAGAGTCCTTTACACATTCAAACCTTGGTTTAGAGACTGGGCTTCATTTCAAAGACACTTAGATGCTTTTGCCCTGACTCCACAAATCTTATTCTGTAAATGAACCAGAGAGTCACAACTTAAAAAAAAAAAAATCTAGAAATGTAAGGAGACTCTCATAGCTCTAGGGCAAAATAAGGAAACATTCCTATATATCTAGAAAAGAAATTGTAGATATGATAAGCTTGTTTAGCATGTATTAATATGTCCTTAGAAGACTCCAGGTGGTTTAGGTTTTGTCCATAGTTCAAGTTAGATCCCATTATTGGCTGTATGTTTATATCTGCTCCAACATTCGTATATTGAGGGCCTGACTCCCAGTGTAATAGTGTAAGGAGGTGGGCCTTTGGAAGATGATTAGAATTAGATGAGGTTATGAGGAGAGAGCCCCTGTGATGGGATCAGTGCCCTTATAAGTAGAAGAAAAGATGCCAGGGCTTCCTCTTTGCATCATATGAATCTACAGTGAGAAGGTGGCCATCTACAAGCCAGGAAGAGAGCCCTCTTCAAGAACTGAGTCTGCTGGCACCTTTTGTTATAGCAACCTGAGATGACTGAGATCCCTAAAGTTTATATATTTGGGGTTTATTAGTTTGGGTTGGTATCCCCTCTTTGTCAAAGGAATTACACATTAGTGAAGGCTTCACATGTGCTACTGTGCTAGGAATTTGGTTTCTGTAAGTCACAGACCTTATCCCAGCAGAAAGCTTAACCTGACAGAAAATATGGGTACATAAACATAGTGAAGATGAGTGACAATATTAAAATCTAAGATTTTACTAAGGATTGAAACAAGAAAAAATCATGGAAATCCCATCTATATTTTCTGTGAAGCTGTCATAGGGAGAACTGTGTCTTATGCTGAGCAGTATCCATAGAATGAGGACATAAATAATATATTTCTTTATTTTTTATTGGTATCTAGTAAAACTGCCATAATTTAAAAGATATGCTTTTTTTTTAAAAAAAAAACCTTGTGAACCCCATAATTTACTCATATTTCTCATTTCTTTTGGGTTCCAGGAAGCCCAGAGATAAGAATTCTAAGCTCAATTTTAGGAAAGCAGTTAGGAACCTCAGTCTAAGTTTTTATTTGCACCAACTGCAAGACTCATGTGTCATGCCTGGAGTTGCCCTTGGTTTCAGTTGGGGCTGCTATCACAGAATATTGTACTGGGTGGCTTAAACAACAGACATTTATTTCTCAGAGTTCTGGAGGCTGAAAGTCCAAGTTTGAGGTTCCAGCAAGGTTGAGTTCTTGGTGAAGATTCTGTCCATCATTGATCGATGGCTGCTTTCTCACTGTATCCTCAAATGGCAGAGAGACCAAGAGCACGTGCTAGTTGTGTTCTCCTCTTATGAGGACAGTAATCCCATTATGGAGCTTCATCCTCAGGACTTCATCTATAACTAATTACCACTCTCAAGCTCCACCTTCCAATACTATCCCATTGGGGGTTAGGTTTTCAATCTATTCATCTGGTGTGTGTGAGGGCAACCAACAACTAATTTGTAACGCCTTTCCCCATCCAGAAAGAGGCTCAGAAATTTAGGGACCTAGATGAGATTTTAAAAATTATTGTCACTGCTGTTGCCTCTCTAGGTACTTTCTTCCCTGGGTCTCAAGAAATTCCCTTGATCTCTTACCAGGCTGCAGTCACCTTCTCTTCTTCCCTTCTACCAATCCATGTGTGTCTGCCCAGGAGAGTTCAAACATTCTGTAGCACTCTTTCAAACTCCCTCTCCTCAGAGCCCCTCAGTAGTTTTCCAATCAATAGTTGCTTCCAGTGCACCTCATGCTGCACATCTGGCTGAACATCTCAAAATAATTTGGCTTTTAAACCCTTGGTGCTCATTATAGCAACCAGAGATGACTGAGGTGATCTGCACCTTGGTGCAGATCTCAGATCTGTTTGCACAAGGATTCCCACAGGTAGCCGGTGTGAACCCTAGGTCTCTATGGAGGTGGGCAAGACATAACACTTTCATTTTCCTGTATTTCAACTTATTTTAGTTCTGCTAAAATCCCCATTTTGCCTGAGTTGTAGAAACTCAATATTAGTCAATACATTATTATCGTCCTCTAGGTTCTGGGGTGGGAGGCCTCACACAACCCCAGAGTACTTGAGGAGTGTTTGATCTCTTATTTTAGCTGTGCATAGAGAAGATTGTACTGTCACGTGTAGTGTCCTATGGGGACATGGCCATACACCTTTGCCGCTGAGATGTACTTTGTTCCTGTCCATTTAGCTCTTCTTTCAGGATGGTTGCTTTGTTACCTAGGACCTTGTTTTGGCCAAAATAATCATTTTTCTGCTTCTGGGCCATGTTAGCTATGAGAATCCCTGGAGGCTGTTCATGGCCCTGTCTGCTTATAATTGCTCTGCTGCCTTTTGCTCACTTTAGAAAGATTGGCAAGAAAGGAGGCTGCTGGTAACATCTCCCAAGGTCTAATAAGTTGGTTCAGCAAGCTTTTCTTCCTTCGGAAAATTTTTTTTTTTTCCCCTAACCCAACCCCTACCTCTTCTCTTCAACTCTAGCCTGTTTACTTGTTTTTCATTTTCCAACAAAACAGTGCCGGCATACATCATTTATTTGTTGATCGATTTTCAGTAGTTTTCCCCTTATCTCAGGCCAGAAAAAGTTATTTTCCTTTAAAAAGTTTGCTAATGTGGCTAAGTGGTCCATTAAATGAATTCATAAATAACATGATCATGATTTGAGCAGTTATGCCCATTCCAAATGGGATCCTAATTCTAAAACTCTTTATAAGATTTAGAAATATTAATATGAGTTTTTTTTGCAAGAATTAAAAAAATAAAAATGGTTTGCATCTATGCTTCTGGAATTTTATTATAATTTTGTTTACTGGAACTGCTTAATCTTATTTGTTTTATTAGATCATTTTTTACTGCTCTATGAGATTCCAATAAACTCTTTAATAAACATCAAAACTTGAGAGCTCATCAGTTCCTGTTATTTCTCCACAAAACTTATTAACCCCATCCTGCCATTACTTTTGTACCAAGCAGATCAAGTAGACATTAGTTTATTATTTCTTTTTTTCTTTATATAGGTAATATACATTATTTGAAGAAACCAATTGTAATGCAATTCAACACAGTACCACTGATCAAATTACTCCTTCCAAAGACAGCAGCTGGGAATATTTACTATGGAAATATCTGTCTTTAGAATGATTTCTAAAATCAAATTGCTGTAAACATAACCAAGAATTATGAAGACTGTGTCTGTCAGGAACACCTCTTGAGGTAGGAAAAGACAGTTTTCCAAATAAGAGAATCTTAGGCCTTTCTTCACGCTAAACTATACTTTAATTGTGTGGGTGCAATATTTTGTGGTCATAAACAATGCTTACCAAATGCATTACTGGTTAAGTTGGGCATAATCTTGCAACCCTCAAACATTTATAAATTCAGCTTGGGAATCTGCTCTCAGGCACTCCAGTTTATTACAATAGTTTCCTTCGAGTTAGAAAAAGAATGTGGGACGTCAGAACAAATATAAAGGAAAAAGGGACATCTTTGATTACTTTCTCTCCTCTATTCCTTCTATCAAATGATCACCATGTCCTACAACTTTACCTTTTGACTATAGTTTCTCTCTCTCCAGTGCTGTATTTGAGCCCACTATCATCTCTTGCCTAGGTGACGGCAATCTAGCTTCCAAGCTAGTCATCCCTGTCCAGGTTTGTCTCTCACAACACCTGAATGTATCTTGTTCTAAAATGATGAATCTAGAATTCAACTCTGTCCATGTCATCCCTTCCTTAGAACCCTTAAAGGCTCTCCAATATCTTTGATGTCAAATCTGAGTCCCATAGCATATACTACAAAACCTTGAAGATAGTGTCCCTGGTGATCATTCTTGGGTCATGTCTGTGGTCCAGACTTTATGCTCTTGCAATAGCTCACCACCCATGCTGAACTGTTTCTCATTTCCAGCCTTGTCTTAACACATAAAATGTGTTCACTTCACATATGTTGTATGACTGGAACCCCCAAACAGAGGAGAGCTAACAATCTATGACCCTAAGCCCAAGCAGAGTCATGGTGTAGTGGGCAGAGCATTGGGCTCTGTGGCTTGGTTATACCCAGTATTTGTACCTCTTGCAGCCATATATCCCATCTCTCCTTCTTATAGCTATATGATTTTTTCACCTTGGGCAAGTATCCTAGCTTTTCATTGGTTAAAATAGGCATGAAATTTAGCTTGTATCTGTCACATAGTAAAAGCTTGGGGAATGATAGTTTTCTTACTTTTAAAAAATTCCATCAAATTCTAGACTTTAAGAGAGCAGCCAACTCTGCTTATAAGTCCTCAAATCAGTTACAGCTGGTTCCTTTTCTGGTCCTGCCCCACATACCTGTATTAATAACAGAACACAGAAACATAAATCTTGAAACTCATTCTGTGGAGGATGAAATATTACATTTTTATTGCCTAGGAGTAACATGTTGGTGGAACTTTCCTACCAGATTTCTCCTAGAAATGACGCAATGGGGAAAGGGACACTGGGCATGTACTTTTTGATGGATGGGAGTTAAAAGGAAAAAACCAGAAGGTTCAGAGTGTGGAGGGCCTCTGCAGGAGGCTGGCAAACACGACTGAGAAAGTACTAAAAGTGTGTGTGGTGGCACTCATACCTGACCTACTTTACAAATTTGCCTAGGGCCAGCTTTTTTTCAGAGAGATTCAGAAAGGATGACTAACTTTGTGTCAGTGGTTCAAAATTGGAAAATCGGGAGTGCCTGGCCAACATCCCTAACCTAGAGCCAGGTCTCCTGATGAGAAAGTGAAGAGGAAGAGAAGCAGATGGGAGAATCAAGAGCAGATGCAAGTTATTTAAAAGTAATACAATAATTCAGTAGGAATGGAGTGGAAATTCAACAACTTATTGAGTATGACATTTGGATAAATTAAACTGAACAGACATCTAGGAAATACCAGATAGGCAAAGCAAAATGAAGGCAAAAGCTGGCAAGCAAGGAAAGGAAAAGGAGTAAATGAAAACAAAAGTTTCAGGCCAAGGGGAAGCTGCTCACATTTGCTATACATTATATACAGATTTTCATTTTTTAAATAAAAAATCTAATTATACATATTTACATGTCACCAGGCATTTAATGCTGTGTAGAAAATTGTCTGTTTCACTGATTTTCCTCCTTTTTACTCCTTCATGGCACACATACACACATGTACACGAATACACACAATCACGCCCACATGCACAGATACCCACACACATACACACAACTTCATCACTTTTTCTCTTAATGTTTTTGGAAGATGAAACTTTCAGATTTACTTTAGTTTGCCGCAAAGCCACTAAAAACTTTATAAAATATACATGTTCCCATTCGATAGAAATTCATCTCTTATTTTAATTGTTTATTTTTGATCTGTATGTCGATGCTCTGGGGGTTATGGGATAGTTGGGGTAGAATTATAGATAGATTAGAGACAGACACTTGAAAGATAAATCAACCAGGATGAGCTCCAAGGAAAGAGGGAGAGTAAATAGCTTGATCTGAAACATGAAAATGCCTGTTAAATAGAGATAGGAACAGCTATTCGTCAAAATTTTTAATATTGATTGTTTGTTGATCTTTCTGCCTGGGAGTCCTACTGTGGCTATTCTTACTGATTTATCAAATAGATAACTTGCTTTGGAGATCTGTAAGGAGCGTGGGCTTGCTTCATCTAAATCAACATTAACAAAGCAATTCCGAATTTCACTTACTGGTGAGGTAGTTTCAAGATAAAGAGTTAATTTGTCAAGTTTGGCTTCTATAGGGAGATGCTCTCTCTCATGCCTTCAAAGTAAATTTGACTCAATCTATTGGACATTGAACTAAGATTCTAATTAAAGGAACCTGTTTTCTTGGCATTTCTATGTTCTGCAAGTCACATTTTTATATAGGTACCTATATAGATGTAAATGTTCCATTTTTCATCTTCAAAGATATTATTATATCCTGGAGACCAGAAAGACAATCAGGACTTTGTCTAGTCTTTTTCCTTTTCTCCTCCTTCACCCCTGTCTGCCACTTCCACTCAGCATGGCTGTGGCCCTTTCTATTTCCTCACGGTTGGGTTACGGTTCAGTGTAGAAACCTAAAAATAAAGACTAAGATGACAATAAGAGCTCCCAGGGAAATAAAACAAAAGATAGAAAACATGAAAAGGACTTGAAAATAAAAGGATACAAAAGCACAGTGCATGAAGGATGAGGGAGTTGAAAAGATTATGGAATTAAGGAAAATGTGGTAATGTAGTCTTAAAAAAATGCGATGTTTAAAATAAAAGGTCACAGGGAGTGAGAGGTACAGGCTTCTAGACAGGGAAAGAATAAATCTCAGGGATGAAAGTATCGCACAGGGAATGTAGTAAATGGTGTTATAATGGAGTTGTATGGTATATGGTATCTGTGCTTGTGGTGAGGATAGCATAATCATAGAGACTTGTTGAACCACTATGTGGTATACCAGAGACTAATGTAACATTGGAAAAAAAGTCAGAATGAGGGTAAACAAACGCCATAGGGAAGTGGATTAAAGAGTTAAAAAGAAAAAGAAAGTAAAGCAAGATTTTTTTTCAGAAAATTTTGTTACCTAAGAGAATTTTCAGGCAAATCCTATTACATTTCACTATGATTATATAACAGTTTATTACTAAACACAAGATACTCTGAAAATAAACAACAGAAGAGACAAGATTCGCTTCCTCTCTCTCTTCATAAACTGTGCATTTGGAACTGGCCACAAGCTCAACATTGGTGGATTCCGTAATAATGGATTCCAACCATTTCGAGTAGTAAGGCTGCTGTCCGCCCCATAGAAGAGAGCTGTCTGTCCTGAACAAAGGAAAGGGTCACCCACGAAAGTGTTTTTACAATAGCCGTGTGGCCTCTGAAAAGTAGACAGATTTTAGCAGCAGTTATTTGACTTCGGGCAGGTTTTTAATATATAAGTTAGAGATAATGACATTTTCTCTACTTACCTTGAATGAGCTATGCTGTGCATACAACAGAATATGATTAACTGTAAAGAGCCAGACAAAATCGGATGGTGTTTGGTTCTGAGATGTTAATATCAGAACTACTTGAAATGCTAACATTTATCTGTCATTGGATTTCCACCCTTCCCAACACCCCTCCTCGCCACCCCCATGCCCCATGCCAAATTAGAACATGTATGTGGTTCAAAAATACAATATATACAAAGGGGTAATTAGTGAAACACTCATCGGCTAGTTTCCCCTTTATGATTGGTTTGTTCATTCATTCGACATGTATGTATTGACTGTGAGGAATCCATATCACGCCACGATTGGAAGTAATATTAATTGTTTATATTGGGCAATGTCAATCAGCTGTTACCCAGAAACTCTTTGGGTACTGTCATAATTTGAACGTTAAAATAAAAAAAAAAAAAAGCGAAACACGCAAAGTAAGAAAGTGTTTGCCTAGCCTTGTTGAAGAATGCAAGAATCTACTGCATTCCTGCGATCTGAGGGGAACATTTGACCCCGTAATCTGTCATGCTGAGGCTGGCAGTTAGGACCACCTATAAATTTCCACTGTATTTGGATGGACTTGCCTTTTATTTTGAAGCGATGGGGTGAGAAACATGGAGAAGCTTTTCCCTGGGACATGAACTGTGTTAAGCATAGGGACAGATGCCTAGAGTTATAGTGGATGCCTGTGGTCCTGAGTGTCAGATCCTGTGTGACAAAGGTGCTGTCATACTTGTTAACACTTCCATTGTGTGGTTGTGATAAACAGAGGCTTCTCAAGCAGTCAAGAGTGACCCCCGTTGCTCATGCTAAAGATTTCATACTATAGTACATGCCTCTGAACATACAGCCCTTTCTTTATACTGTCTGCAGGATCCATTCCTTGGGGGTTCAGTTGTTGTATCAAAGGGCACAGGCATTTTAATTTTTGATAGAGATTGCCAAATTCCTCTCCTCAGTGACTGTGGCAATTTACAATAGTATCAGAAATATAAGAAAATAGCAGTTCCCTCACATCCTTGTCAACAGAGTGTTTTTATTACCTATCTTTGCCAATCTGTTAGGTAAAGAAATATATCTATTGTATTTTGAATTTACATTTCTCTTATTATGGACAAGATAAGCAGCTTTTCATATATTTACATTGCTATCCATGTTTTTGGTCTAGTCAACTACTTCATGTCCTTTGTCCACTTTTCTTATGGGTTATTCATCTCTTTCTTATTGATTTGTTGATGCTTTTCACATATTAGGAAAATCATATTTTGTTCTGAGTTGCAAAATTTTTCCCAGGTTGTTTTCTACTTTTTTTTTTTTCCCTATTCCATATAAAGATTTCAAATATTCTTATGTAGCCAAACTCATTAATCATTTGTGACCCCTGGGATTTTAAAAATCATACTTAAAAAGGCCTTCCCTACTTGATGATAATAGAAACTAAGAAATAAAATACCTCCCATCTTCTCTTCTATTTCTTTTATGGTTTTATTTTTCACCTGTATTATGTATGTATGTATGTATTTATGTAAAAAGAGGGAGAGAGAGAACACAAACAGTGGGGAGGGGTGGAGGGAGGAGGAGGAGAGAGAATCTCAAGCATGGAGAATCTTTGTGCTCACAACCATGACCCTGTGATCATGACCTGAGCCAAAATCAAGAGTCATACACTTAACCAACTGAACCACACAAGCGCCTCTATTTTCCCCCTTTAAATCTTTGATCTCTGGGACTTTTTTTTTTGTAGAATTTATGAGATAAATATCCTTTTTTTTTTAATTACTCCCCCCCCAATATTCTATTTTTTTCTCACTAAATTTAGAACTAGTTATATTAGTTCCAAAATAAATCTCCTTGGTGGGTTTTTGGGTTTGTGTAAATTTTTAAATTAACTTGATGAGAATTAACATCTTTATGATAATTAAGACTTTCAAGAATGTAGAATGCCTTTCTATTAGCTTAAATTGTTTTTGTGGAACTTATTTTTTAAGTACTTTAAAACTGTTTTGTATAGCTCCTGTACATTTCTTGTTAAGTTTATCCATAGGTATTTTACATTTTTGTGTTACTTTTGTAAATAGCAGAATTTCCTCCCATTATTTCTTCTAATTGTTATGTGTGTAGATAAAGGTTGTTGATTTCTATATATTAATTTTTGGGAGCATTACTTTATTACATTTTCTACTTACAAACACTATTCTCTCAATTATTCTCAGTTGATTTTCGTGGGTTTCCAAGTAATTATCTTACTTGCAAATCATGATAATTTTACTTTCTCTTTTATAATTTTTCTCTTCTTTCAGTTACCTAATTTCATTGTTGGAGGAGGTCACTGAGAGGACATGGCTGCCAGTTGACTTTTGAGCTGGACCTGGACAGTCAGAGGCTCCTTACCCCCTCCCCTGGAGGCATGAGAAGCTGCTCCAAAGACACAGCCTTGAGACAGTAATGTGTTGAGACCATCGAGATGGTATACATGATTGAACCCAGGTAAGCCCTTCATAGATACTTTTAAGATTTAGTGGGCAGATATAGAGATCTGCCTATCTTGTGGCCCTCCGGGAAAGCCTTGGATGTAAGTTTACCTTGTTATTAAACCTGCCACCTACCAGTCTAGATGGGTCTGCCTCTTTCTTTGGCCTCTCCTGGACCTTGGGGCCAGTTTCAATTTTTACCCAGGGAACTCTTGAGGTTTTGAGCCAACATTCATTGACTAGCCAGGTGCTTGCTCCAGGAGAGTATGAAATAGAAGTGGCACAAGTGAACTTGTTGCAGACTTGAATGGGAATCTTCTAATATCTCTCCATTAATTGTGATATTAGCTTTTGGGTTGAAGTATGTATTTATATATTTAACATATTAATGAAGCATCTATCCACGTTCTATATATTTTGCTTTTAAAATTAGGAAGAGATATTATGTTTTATCAAATAACTTTTTAGTATCCATAGAGATGATAATATGCTTCCTCTTTAATCCTTTTAGCTAAACTGAATTTTAAAAATAGATTCCTAATATTTAATCCCTGAAGTCCTTGCAATTCCAGAGTAAACTCCATTTGACTGTGGTATTTTATTCTTTCACTATGCTTCTGAGTTCTGTTTCCCAATGAGTCATAGCATTCGCGCTTCAATATTTATAGGAAGGGTAGGTCTTTTGTTTGAAATAAAAAAATATTTTATAAATTTTATGCCAGCTTTTTCAACCTTTTTTTTTTTTTTTTTAATGTTCTGGAAGAATTGTCCTACTCTGCCTCTTCTAGTGCTCCTTGGTTGGCCTGGGCACCACTGGATTTTCAGTGATGTGGTCTGGTATTTGGGGGATTATATGTGTTAAGTTACTGATTTGCCTAGAGTCAATCAGTGAGCCAAGTATTTTCACATACAACATTTTAAATCTAAAAATCCAATGTCATTTCTTTGTACAGGCTTGCTCACTCCATCCCCACCAGCCAAAGTAGATCACATTGTGAGAAACCACTCCCTTTGGGATCCTGTTCAAATGACCTTCTTCATGAAGACTACCTGGCCCCTCTAACTCGGAGACAAGCTCTTTCCTTGAGAATAACTTTTTTTTTTTAAAGATTTAATTTGTTTATTCATGAGAGACACAGAAAGAGAGGCAGAGACACAGGCAGAGGGAGGAGAAGCAGGCTCCATGCAGGGAGCCCGATGAGAGACTTGATCCTGGGACTCCAGGATCATGTCCTGAGCCAAAGGCATATGCTCAACCGCTGAGCCACCCAGGTGTCCCCCTTGAGAATAACTTTATGTTCTTCTTTATAACTGTCTCCTGACCCTTCCTGTTTCCCCGACTTATATTATTCAGCAGATTCAGTAGACATCTGTGGGCATTAGACAAAATGTTTTCATGGTATTATATCATTTAATCCCTAACACAGTCCCATGATTTAAATACCATACAAATAAAAGAATGTTAACCTGGAGAGTCATTAATTCTTTTTTAGGTTACAGAGCCGATAGGCTGCAAAGTAGGAATTCAGCTCAAGTTTGTGTGATTTGAAACTACATACTCCTTCCAACAAATCATGTTGATAAAGCAGCAGATCACCTTTACAATTATTTTATATGCTTCCCTTTCCTCTGTGAAATTCCAGTTGCCTTCAGGGTCTTGCCCGCGTCTTAATTCTCTTTGGAATCTCCTATATCTTCTTGCACATGGGAGGAATGGAACTAAAGCTGATCGAATGGTAGAATAGAGTGCATATCTTGGATTTGGTTTCAAATAAAATCTCAAAATGAATTATGGAATTTTACTCATGCATTTAATCTCTACTTATAGTTCATCAATCCATACAGTTATAAGTTCTGGTGAAAGACTCTTTAGAAGGATTTCTGGAGCTATGGAACATGGGGTTTGCTTTCATGGTTATTGAGCTATGTAGCATTCTGGGGGATGTTCTCTGGAGCCAGGTCACTGGGCAGAATTTTCAGTGTTAATTGGCTGTCGTTTATCTCAATGCTGGAAACCTTCAGAGTGCTGCTGACCCATCACCTCTTGGGTGTCTGATTGCTTTCTGCACAGGCCAGAGTTCATCATAGTTTTGTCTAGAAGTGACAGCTTCTTCTTTCAATTCTCATAGAACTCTATCTACACCTCTCTTTTGTCACCTCCCACTTTCCACCTGGTATTACAGTAATTTATGTACATGTCCTATTTCCTTTGTAAGTTCTGGGCCATGTTGGATTCATTAACCCACTGTGCTTACATGGTGCCTGGCACATATTGGGCGCTCAACACATCTTTAAAAAGTGACTAAAGTAGGTTCTAAATTCAGCAAATATTGCTCCGCCTCTCTTGCTAGCACCATTTCAGCATTTTTTTTTGCTGTTGCCCACTATTCATGTGGGTGGTATAAGCTGAAATTGCGGAAAAAGGGTGTAATTTCCCTTGTTAATATAATTACTACCATATATTATCACAGCACTAAAGTCATAACATTCTCATTTTCAGTGGCCTATACACATCACCAAAATTATCTCTGGAGGAGAAATTTATCATGTTTGTTTTCAGTCACAGAGTGAAATGCTGCCAAGTTTGGTGAATATATATGCTCAGCCTCTTTTGAGTGACAAGTGTGTAAATGAGGCCATCTTGTGAAAAATATGTAAACCTCTTATTTGCATCTGGACCATTTGTTAACTGTTTGGATTACCAATTCAAGGCAGGGGGTGAGTAGTGAACATGTTTTTCTCTGTGGGTCTTTCATAGTTTGGAAAAATAATGAATGAGGAACTGTAGAACCTGGAGAAGAACAGGGGAGGGAATATTTGACTCCTGCGTTTCGAGGGCAGCAGGCCCATCTGGGGAGGCTAATGGACTTGTCAGCTGAACTCAGGGTGGGCAAGGACAGGGTTTTGAATTGTGAGTGTGTGATCAAGCTGTATAGTCCTCAACGAAGCTTAGTATGAATTTATTTTTGCTTTTGGAGAAAGAGACTCATTCTAGGAATCTTGTCTCAGCCCAGAACTTAAAGGCGACTTTACTTGATGTAAGACTGAGCTGCTGCTCCTTGCCATGCTTGTGGGGTGGATAGAAGTGGGACATCTGTCCTGCATGTGGGGCTGATGCTGGAAGGTCAGCTACGGGAGTGAAGGCATGGTATTAGAGGATTACCTCAGCCTCTAACCAGGGCTAGTGAAAACATGAGGGACTGGGACATGTCCCGGTGGTAATCAAGGCCTCATGTCAGGGGCTCTAGATTGTGGAAAGGTGGCAACTGAGGGCAGAGTCAAGCTCAGAGTCCAGGTCCTGAGTATGGCTAGGAATTTTTATTAATAAGCCAAGGGGGGTGGGACACCTGGATGGTTCAGTTGGTTAAGCAGCTGATGATCTCAGCTCAGGTCTTGATCTTAGGGTCCTGAGTTCAAGCCCCATGTTGGGCTCCATGTTGGGTGTGGAGCCTACATAAATTCAAATTCAAATCCCAAAGTTGTATCCCGTGTCACTTGGGCACTAGAACTTTTAACTTACTAAGAAATATCCTTTTCCTTGCTGTTTTAACTCCAAAGATCCTTGGCCTTGGCCCTTTCTAGAAATTTTTTCATTTGCGTTGGATTTCAACCCTGCTGCATATTAGAGTCACTAGGAAAGTGGTAAAAAAATAGATGTCCAGGCTCCACCCCTGGACATTTATGTGTATATCTATATATATACACACACACAGTACATATATATGCATACGTATACACACATACATATAGTGTATATAAATTACACACACATATACATGTATGTATGTACGTATTTATCCCCAGGAGATTTGAATGTATAGGCTGAGAACCATTGACAACTAGATGGTGTGAAAGGCAGGGAGTGGAGGTTTGAGTGACCCTAGGCCAAGAGGAGCATCACAGAACAAAGACGCATCCAGAGGAAATTTTTAGTTTATAGCTACTACTTATGGCATCCTTACTTTGTGCCAAACACTTCCTTCATAAACTTATCTGATTTTCACATGATCTCATATATTTTATTAACTCTATTTCACATGATCTTGCGTTTTTTAAACTATTTTTCAATGAAGACACTAAGGTCCAAGTTTCCACTGGACCAAGTTTGAACTGAACCTTGTACCCAGGTTAGTATGGGACCATTGTTTCTTAGGTCAGTGTTATAGGGCTATTGTAAGATTTCAGCCTGAATTGTGGGTGTTATAGTATTGAAATTAAGAATTTGGGCTCTGGAGTTGAATTTAAATAAATTAAAATCCTGGCTCTGCAGTTTAGATCTAGGTGATTGCAACAGGTTAGTTAACTTCTCTGATCCTTAGTTATCACCTGTACAATGGGAATAGGATGGGTATAGTCTAACTGAGATAATGCTTGTAAAGCTCTTAGAATACTGGCTGATCCAGGCTAAGCACCCAAGTAGCACTGCCTATTACCGTTAGAACTGGCTCAGGATAGAAAACGCAGGTGTTGAGCTCAGAAACCCAATTATGAGGAACTGGAAAAAGCATTTGCTGATGCTAATACAATCTGGTATGGATTTTCTGTACCAGTCTCCTTGTTTAAGACATGGGAAAAAATGAGGAAAATTATAAATATAGTGAATTAGTGATGCTCTTAGGTGCCTCCTTTCTTCATTTCTGGAAATCCTTCTTTTTTTTTTTTAAAGATTTTATTTATTTATTCATAGAGATGCAGAGAGAGAGAGAGAGAGAGAGAGAGAGAGGCAGAGACACAGGCAGAGGGAGAAGCAGACTCCATGCAGAGAGCCTGACGTGGGACTTGATCCAGGGTCTCCAGATCACGCCCTGGGCTGCAGGCGGCGCTAAACCGCTGTGCCACCGGGGCTGCCCTGGAAATCCTTCTTCATTGCATCTCCATCCTCTGTGCCTAACGCTTGGGTCCAATCTCAGGTGGTAATGGATTAAGAAGGTACCCATCCCAGGGGTTTTGACTTTTGCTAAGAGACTCAATTAACCTTCAACGCTCAAAGAAAACAATCTTCAATAATGCAATTCAAGGCCCTGTTAGGGGTATTGGGGATATAATGTTGGGCAGGTCTGTTTCTCTGGTCACCGAAGAGGTATTACTGCCCTGCCTGCTTGAGAGATTGTCACCAGATACTTATCCACATGGCAGGGACCACCTCCAGTTTACCTTAGTATTCCTCAGAGTGTTGTGTACAGCCTGGGGACACGGTAAGTTCTCAAAAGTCTTTTGCTGAACAGGACTTAAACAATGTAATTAGTTGTCATCTTAATATTGTTTCTACCTAGGTATTTATGAATGCTTAATAAACTTTTCTTGCAAAATTTTGAAAAATATTACTAAAACAACTGATTAAATTATATACATTGAAAAGCTTGAATTTTTTTTAACCTAGATTCATTTGTTCATTCAGCAAATGCATATTACCATAAGCAAGTGCTTACTGGGGGAAGCACTTTGGGTGGAGGACATTCTTTCCATAGTCGCTGGGCTCATTTCCTTCGCGGTCTTCATGAAGTTGACCCATCTCTCCTTCAGGCACCTTCTTAGCCAAGTGAATGTCTGATCCTTTAGATCTAGCTTTTTGGGAGCCTCATTCTTCAGCTCTCAACTTTTTCTTACTCATACTGTAAGTGCTTTTTAAATGGGTGTTTACATTCTGTGTATTACGAAACGGTAGTCAATTAAAAAACAGAATAATCCATCACCTCTCATTAACAGTCAACACTGATGGAGATTTCACCAAACAAATTATGAAGTACATCTCTTACTTTTATTACTTGGGACCTAGTTTTATCATGACTCTATTGATGAATTTGAAGCTCTGATATTAATATTAACATGTCCTCAGTTACTTAGTTGGCTTCCAAGGGATATTGTTTGTAGAGAGTCCTTGCCAATTTTAGTGTGTATTAAGGCTAGTAGCACGTTTAGAGTTAAGGAAAAATAATTTAGTCAAGGAATCTTGCATAAAGGCAGACCTGAGAACAGTACTTTTGCATTTCTTACTATTGCCACCTGTGGAGTTTTCACTATTGGGTCACATCTACTTAGTTTATTCTTTCCACTTTGCATCTAGAATGATTTTGACAGATTTTAAGAAGGCAGTGACTCTGGGGATCAGCTATGTGAGCTTTGAAATATGAAAGGGAGAAGGAATGATTTCATGGTAAGGGAATGGAATGACAGTACTGGGACCAACTCAGTTGGGGAGAAGTCAGAAAGGTGGAGGAGAGGACAATGTAGGGGAAAGTGCCAAGCATGAAATTAGATGCCACTTCTGGGGTCTGACCCATCCTTGTATGAACCCCTGTTCTTTTCTGCAGTATGCTTTGTTTTACCCACAGTGACTCTAACTTTGAGTGTATATGACTTGACAAAATTTATGATCACCTATTTTTACATATCCTTGTGTAGGTACATTTTGAGGGAAACTTCCACTCAAAGATTTATTGAGTGCCTACAATGTCATGAGCACAGCATATATAAAGATGAGTAAAACCCAGTTGATGGGTTGGGCAAAAGCTGAGGAGGGTTTAACTTAGTCAGTGAGATTAGAAAGGGATGAAGAGTACAGTTTTACCAGTATTGAAGTGGGTGGGCTATCCAGCCAGAGGTGACAGTTTGGGTAAAGACTTGGAGGAGTGACTTGACATGATTTATTGGGGGAGTGGCCATGTAGACAGATGTGGTGGGATCTTGGGAAGGAGAGTGGAAGGTAAGGTTAGGGGGATAAATTGAGGCTAGAGTTTGAAGGTAAGAATGATGGATTGTAGATTGTGGAGGTGAATGAACACAAAGTTGGGTAATATCGTCCAAAGGACATGACTACAGGAGAGTTAAAGGGAGACTAATGGTGTTCAAGTTTGTGACCCTTCCTCTTCCTTTCAGTAGAGGGAAGAAGAAGGGAAGCTCCAGCCTGAGATTGTATACAACTAAAACATTTAAATTATATTCTGACCACGAGCCCGGGCATCCCAGTGTTTTCTGGAGAAGGGTAGAGGGAGGATACTCTGAGAGCAAGCCTCTGAAGCACAAGGCGTCCACAGTTCCCAGCTGTGCTGCCCTCCCAGAAGCAGTGTGTACAGCTTTAGCTGCAACCTCTCTATCTGGGACTTCAATGGCATGGACCAGAGGGAAGGAGAAGCAGCTGGTGCCTAGGATGACTTAGGGCTGCAGACATGCTCAGATTGTTAGCCAGTCTAGGTCACATGAACTGGGCCATCTAAAAGGTGTTTACAGGTAAAGTGGACCCAGCAAATGAGCTCATACTTCATTCCAGGTGCACCAGCCCTGGGTCTAAGGTGGTGATGTTTGAATCCAGACAGCCTCATGAATGAGAAGCTAGCATTCCTAATATTGTCCTTCTTTTTGTCTGGAATGATTCAGAAGTGGGTTAGGATGAGCCTTTCGTTTTGGCAGAAAGTCAGTAGTCATCTCCTTTCCCCCTTTTAAAATGCCTGTAGAATAGGAACACTGTTATGGAAATTAGCAGCTGCTGTACACGAATGTTTAGAAAATTAATATTACTCACATTATGCAGTACGGAAGCAGAATTTTAATGAAGCACAGAAACTACAGGCACATTGACCCCTTCCCCTTATCAGAGAAATCTCAGAATACACAACTTTCTTTGAGAAAACTAATTTCCACTAGGCTTCTATAGGCCTATTAGTGACAAAAATAGCACATTCACAACCCAAAGGAGCAAATATTTCAGAACATATTGTACTAAAATATGACAGTGTCAGCTAAACCATTATCTATACTTATTTCTTATTATTAATTCTTAACAATTAGCTGTTCTTTGTTGCATGGTAATGGGATTTGCCATACTATAAAAAATGCTTTGAAGTTGTTAAGTGTCAGACCTCATTCGTGCCAATTCTGTTAGAGATGATTGTTATTTGCTCTACAGCCTGCTGGGCCTGGGGCTGTGGCCTGCACTGGGCAGGAATATGTATGTATGTGTGGTGTAAGGAGTGAGGGGATGGTGGGGGAAGGGGAGATGCCATACAGATGCCATACAGAAAGGCCTCTGTTTTCAAAGCTCAACCTGGAACCATCTACCAAAGTCGATGTAAATGCCCTCACCACGTTCTGGGGTTTGGGAATGTTACCTTAGGGGTATGGGGCCCCTGGGGAAAGGTGCAGAGGGAAATTTGGGTGAAGAAGGTGGAGAGTAGTCAGGGGTGGGAGAAGGTGAGATAAAAAGGATCAAGCTTTCAGGTGGAATGATGGCATGATGAAAATGAGCACACAGAACCTCGTCAGGGGGCAGTGAGGGAAATGCTCTGTAGGTCAGAGATCTTTTGGTTTTTAAGTGAAGAGGAAGCACAGAAGGAGGAGAAAAGGCAACCTCCCAAGTATAGAGTGTTTGCTATGTGATTTATAACCTCAAGCCATGTAAGAAGGTATTTTGTGGCATCAGAGTGTGCCATGATTGCTCCTGCCAAGGAAGAGCGTGGTCAACAGTGCAAGGAGATGCAGAAGTGATGTGACAAAGAGAAGAGCAGGAAAAATGGACCAGTGCTAGAAATGACATGGAGAAAGGGGCATGTTTACTTTTTTTTTTTTTTAAAGATTTTATTTATTTATTTATTCATGAGAGACAGAGAGAAGAGGCAGAGACACAGGCAGAGGGAGAAGCAGGCTCCATGCAGGGAGCCTGAGGTGGGACTCGATCTGGGTCTCCAAGATCATGCCTTGGGCTGAAGGCTATGCTAAACCACTGAGCCACCTGGGCTGCCCCATGTTTACTTTTTTGGGGGAAGTTTGCTTTATACAGTATGTTATATATTCATTATTTAAATGCATCATTATCCATGCTAGAGAGAAAACACACATGCTTGTATGTGTCTGTGTGTACGTGCGTGCACGAGTGTGTAGAGGTTTGCTGCTATGTGTGGGCATGGGTAGAGAGCTGTAGATCCTTAACCTTACCAACAGCACCAGTATTTACTGAATACTCATTGGGGACGAGCACCAGGCATTGATCCTGAATCTGGTGCTGGTCCCAAAGGCCAGTGATATTTGTCATCTACAGAAAAAGACTTTATTTTATGGTCTGCAGGGGTATGCGGGAGCCACCTTGTATTAGCTCACAAGATCTTGCAACCTGATGTCAGGTTGGTAGCTTAAAATCAGCCATGGTTGGAGTCTTTATACCCCAGAAATTGGCAAATGTCGCATACTAGGCTTCCCCCTTCTCTGCACCCATAGCCACAGAGCTGATTGGTGAACATTTAGCATCATATCACTGGATCCCTGCCATTCAGGTGAAGGGGAAATAGTGAAGGGAAACATCTTCCTTCAGAGAAGAGCAGAGCTGCTTGCCTCCTTATTTGTTCTTCGACATGAGTCTATTGGCCAAGGGCAGCATATGTGTCATAGCGGAAAAAAATGTGAGCATTGGCATTGAACAAACCCAGACTGGAATCCCTACTCAGCCACGTGTTTGTGGTGCTGCCTCAGTTGAGCTGTTCTTCCTCTTTGAAGCTCAGTCTCCTCATCCATAAAATGGGGGTATAGCATCCACCTTGCAAGGGTGTTGTCAGAGTCACAAACAGTATCTATATAATGACCAGATGTTAAATGTCTGCAGTTCCTTTGACATGCGTTAAAAAGATGGCTTGATAGGTGGATGGAAGGGTAGAGGTATGAAAAATCAAGTATAGCAAATTCGGGTAGTGAGTACACAGGTGTTCACTATAAAATCTTCCAATTTTTCCGTAATTTTCACGATAAAACGTAGAAACAAGAGAAACCTAGTAAGCTGCGGTACTGCCAGTAATGGCAACAGTAACAATAACAGTAGCAGAGATGATTCATCTTCTGTCATCTTCTCCCTTCTTGACCCTGCTCCAGGAGCCCTGCTGGTTCTGGAACGTTCCAGGTCTGGTCCCCTCTGCACCTGTTTCCTCCTGCCTTGGCTAACGTTTTTCCTCCCTGGTTGTGCCCCGCTTCTCTCAGATCTTTGTTTATATTTGCCCTTTTATCTGGCCATTCTCTGCCCTCCCGTTCTCACCGCATGCCTCGGCTGCTGGCATTCCCTGTCATGGTCCTTCTCTTTATGTTCCTCCCGTACCCATCATAATCTGCCTTATAGGACATTAAAAAATTTTTTTTTGGTCATTGTTTTTCCCTCACAAGAATGTAAACTCCATGAAGACAGAGGTTTTTGTTTATTTCATCATTGCCGAATGCCCAGTGCTAAGAATAATGCCTGGAACATAGTAGGTGCTCAATAATTATTCACTGAAGAAGGAACTACTACTACTACTACTACTACTACTACTACTACTACTACTAATTCATTAGACTTACAATTAAGCCTCAGATAAAGGAACCATTTTGGTTTTGGTTTCAGAGAAGCAGATCCTGATACAAGGATTCAGATACAAGGTTACCTGGGAGGTGATCCCAGGAGACACTGGTGTGGAGTGGAGAATTAGGATAGGCAAAGGAGGGCAGCTAATGAAGCCGCATAGGGTAAGTAACCCAGAGTTATCCTATAGGGTGAGGGAGTGGGATATTTATATGCCAGTCCCCCCAGTAGCTGAGAGCTGTTGCCAGGGGTACAAATTTCCTGACGCTCTTGTCTGTGGGCTTGCACAGAAGAGGCTCAGGAAGCCAAAGAAATGTCTCAGGCAAAAGACGCAGATGCTAGCCATTAGAAATCAGGCTGACATGTAGGAACTGGTATGGTTCAGAAAGATAGGGGTGGGGCACCCACAGATTCTGCTCTGTTACCCACGCAATGGAGGCTCCAGATCAACACTGAGAACTGTGAGGTTAGCATTAACATCACCGATCCTACACAAATTATAAAAAATCAGTGAGGGTTTTGTCTTTAAAATACTGCAGTTTAATTTTACTACCTAGATCCTAGATAATTTACCAGTTTTTTTAAAAACCTGTTTAGTTTATGGAAGATAAATTATTTCTTCACATATTATACTAAATTTAAGATGGTCTACTCTTTTAGTAATGACCTAACTAAAATTAATCTCACTCATAAAGCAAGAACCTCCAGAACAAAATTGTATTCACAGATCTGAAAGCAAATATGCTGACATTAAAAAATTTCCAAAATACCAAAGAGTCCCGTGCTGGATTCTATCTCATTAAGAACAAACAAACAAACAAACAAAACCCCACGTGGCCTCCTGTTTCACTGGTTGTTGTTTATGACTAAAGCTAATAAGCTGGGCAAGAGGGAGACATACAGTTCCTCACGGTGAAAATAAACAAACCAAAACACCATTCCCAGAAGCAAGATGTGGTTTGGAACTTAATAAAGTCAAAAAGCTTAAAGGAAACTTAAAGACTTATGGCCTCATCCATCATTTCGCCCAGACCACACTTAATTTTTATGTATAGAAGATAAAACACTGCTCAATTTGGTGACATTCATCTAAATAGTCAGTGTCCAAAGAAGAGTGGGGCGACAGGCTGAGTGGATAGGTAGCTTTTTAATTGGTTGGCGCTGCTTTAGGAGAAGCGGTAGGGCAAAGTGGTTAAGATCTCCCTTTGGTAGGTGGACAGATTTGCATTCAGTCTTCTCCCCCTCCTCCACCCACTCTGCTGCTTATTAGAAATAATGTGAGGGATCCCTGGGTGGCGCAGCGGTTTGGCGCCTGCTTTTGGCCCAGGGCGCGATCCTGGAGACCTGGGATCGAATCCCACGTTGGGCTCCCGGTGCATGGAGCCTGCTTCTCCCTCTGCCTGTGTCTCTGCCTCTCTCTCTCTCTCTCTCTCTGTGACTATCATAAATAAATAAAAAATAAAAAAAAAAGAAATAATGTGACCTTGGTGAGTTATTACTCTGCTGGTTTTCAGTTTTCTTCAGCTGCAGAATGGGAATTATGATACCTCACCTCTCCCTCCCGCCCTTTTTGCTTTATCTGGCATTGGTGGAAGGGTTAAAAGAGATAATATATGTGAAGCACCCAGTTTAGGGCTCAGAAGGAGATAGCACTGAGGAGATTATTCATTATGTCATTCATGCATCTGTTTAGCAAATGTTTATTGAGCATCTGCTATAGGCCAGGTACTTGGAGTGCATCTGTGAGCAAAACAAAGATCCAATGTGGTGTTTGCATTCTAGGGTAGAGGAGGGGTGTGGACAATGAAGAACTGATAGAGCAGGAAAGTAAGTTACACAGCAGATCAGAACACAGTGAGCACTGTGAGGAAAAAAACGGATAGCAAGGAAAACAAGATTAGAGGTGCCAGGGAGATGACGCTGTGCAATTTCATATACAGTGGTCATGATAGGCCTTATTAACAAAGTGGCGCTGGAACCGAGATTTGAACGAGGTCAGGGAGGACACCTGCGTCTCTTGGGAAGAGTGCTCTAGGCAGAGGGAATGGACAGTGCAAAGGTCCTGAGGATTCTGTGTGATTGAGGCACAGAGGGGAAGTCAGACTAGAGCAGAGCGAGGGAAGATGGGAGCGGGGCGGGAAGAGGGTGTGAAGACCCAGGGGTAATGGTTGGGGTGGGGATGGTTGATCCTATAGGGCCTCTACACTGCTGTGAGGACTTTAGGTTTTATGTTGAGTAGAAGGGGAGTCACTATAAGGTTTCGCCATCAAGCTTGATGAGACTCGATCTGAATTATCTGAAAAGATCACTTTGGCAGCTCTGCCCTCATAGACCTTCTGGAGAAGAGGTGGCAGCGGGAGACCTGTCAGGAGGTGGCTGCAGTCCCTTAGGTGAGCGGTGCGGGGAGGGGGAGGTGCTTGGCAGGGGGCTTGGAGGGGCCGGGTGGCGCAGCAGCTGGGCTCTCGGGGGCACCTGAAACGAGGCCAAGCAGAGTTCCCGATGGGTCAGGTGTGGGCCGTTGACAGTACAGCAAGGAGAACTTAAACTGTCCATATGTTTGGCAGCTCGTACTTTTTTAGTGACCATGCCAGACACCATTATGTGGGGGTAGCCAACTAGTTAAGCATTCCTTCTTTAATGGAAATTTAGTTTTTTTAAGAAATATATATATATATATTTTTTATTTATTCATGAGAGATACAGAGGGAGAGAAGAGAGAGAGAGGCAGAGACACAGGCAGAGGGAGAAGTAGGCTCCATGCACCGGGAGCCTGACGTGGGATTCGATCCCGGGTCTCCAGGATCACGCCCTGGGCCAAAGGCAGGCGCTAAACCGCTGCGCCACCCAGGGATCCCTTAAGAAATATTTTTGTAGGTGGTTGATACTATCTATAAGCCACGCTGTAATGAACAGTCTTTTGTATAAATATTTTTATAGATTGGGATTTGGAAGTGAGATTTTGATTAGAAAGGGATGGGTATTTAAAGTCTTGATGGGTTTGGCCAACTGACACCCCCAGTGCTGATCCCAATGCACCCCCCCCCCCACCTGGAAGGTGTGGCAGTGTGTCTGTCTCCCAGCTGCAGTGGATATTATGGCTTTATGAGTTTTTGACTCTACCTAATTTCTGTCATACGGTAAATTGTAATAGGATTATTTTAAAAATTGCTACTGACGAAGTTGCCTGGTGCATCTGGGTCTTGTTACCAGATATTAAACATTAGCAAACTTTGGAGACAGTTCTGAAATGAAGCATTTAGGTATCATTTCTTTTGGAGAGAAGGCTGATGACATTCTAATGACAAAGCTGTGAAGTGTTACAACATTACTTAAAGGTCACCAGATGTGGGATTAAATTGTCACTAATCTATTTTTTATGCCAACGTGAAATTGATAATTCAAGGGAAGCAGGAATCTTTATCAGTTAATGTCACAGTGTTCAATAATTATTGTATTTATTATTTCCCCCTCCAAAATTAAAATCCTGATTGGCGAGGAACCACTTTATGAGTCTGGGGAGCTCTTCTGACATTTAATATAATCTTCCAGTAAGTCAGATGGGTAGTTGTTTTGATGAAAGCCGTGGACAAAGTGCTATTAAACCAAATGCAAGGAAGACATTATTTTGTAAATAACTATGGTGATTAAAGCTTTGTTTCACATCATTAAAAATGTGTTACTTGATCCAGCGTTGCTTCTCTCCCTAATGCCGCTGCTGTTCAGTGGGAGATGCTTCAGTCTGAGGAAGCAGAGGGAAAGAAAAGACGCCCTTTTGGAGGAAGACCTCAGTAGAACCAGCAGTCTGCTAAACACACGAGGGGGGGCTGAGCTCCTCTGCCTGCGGGTCACGTAGGGGTGCGACTGTGCCCTTTGCTACCACCGTGCTTCCAGAACCTTCTGGAGGAATCTGCTGCATGTGCTGAGGATTTATTTATGTAGATGCTGTTTCAGCAGCGCCTCTGTCTTTGGCCTCTGTCTTATTGATCCAGTGAGAAGATGAAAAACTCAGAGCATCTCATTTGGGCAACCTTCGACTTGTGCCAAGCGTCCCGTCGCCTGCAGTGTGAGCTTTATTGCTCGTACAGTTCGAGGTGGCCGCCTGCCCAGGCAGGCTGCTGCCCCCTGCCCAGCACGCCGGCTCCTGGCTCATTTTGACTTTCCTCAGCCTCTGCAGCCCCTGGGGGTGAAGGTGCAGCTCACCTAATCTCCACCCTCCCGGAGAGCAAAACAAAACCTCCCTGGGTTTGGGTTCTTGCTCTTGCCACTCCAGTATTTAACTAGAGGACCTATCCCCCCCGCCAAAAAAACAAAACAAAACAAAACAAAACAAAAAAAACCCAAAAAAACAAAAAAACAAAACCCCAAAAAACCCTTGCTTTTTGTTTGTGTTTTTTGTTTTGTTTTGTGCAGGTCAGTCCCATCAGGAGGGAATCATCAAAAGCCTGATACTCCCTGAGTTGACATTCCTCTCTCTGGAAGGGGACAGATCTACTCCGCCTCACCCTGGGGTACTCAGGGCAGGTGGTGCAGCAGCCTGTTTGGGGGTCAGTCTAGACTGATCACTGGAGCGCGTGCCCGACAGATCTGATTGTGAAGGCAGGGGCATAGCCAGTTGGGGCCAAGTGGCTGCATTATTATGGAAGTCACCGCTCTCCAATTGATTTGAATCATTGCTTTAGTGACTGCTGTGGATGAGCATCTCATATATCACATATTGGCTTGAGTGAAAACAAATTGGTTTACATAACTCTAAAGTCCAACTTCTTGTATAAATGGCTCCAGAAGGACACACAGGATGTTCGGGAACATTTCTCCCCCAGCTCCAAGTCTGCTTTCTGCGGGCAAGGTCTTCCTGCATGAAGGCAAAGTGGCTGCTTGGTGATTCCCAGCTGATGGCCATTGCAGGCAGAAAAGGAATCTCTTTTTCTGAAATTCCAGCTAGTAGTCTGGGTCTGCTGCATTTCATCATCTGGGCTTCAACTGCATGCCTGCAGATGGTGTGCTCACAGGACCTAAGAAAACATGGTGCCATTCTGATGGGCCGGACGGGAAATCCATAACCGTTCTCTGAAACCACTAAAGTGAAGGGTCAGTCCCACCAGAAGCACATGGTCTGTGAGAAGGGGAGAGGTGGTTTCCAAAAGAAAATGGGGATGGGGTTTCCAGAGACAGGGGGATGGATGTTGAGTGAGAAAAAAAGATGACAGATGTCCATCCCAGTGTGTTGTCAGGCCCTGGGTCTCTCAGAGCACCAGTAACCCAAGAAACACTGTAATGATACCTTCAAATTTAAAGAAGATAGCAGAAAAGCAGTTCACATAGCACATTTTTATTTAGAAGATTGTATTTATTTATTCATGAAAGACACACAGAGAGAGGCAGAGACACAGGCAGAGGGAGAAGCAGGCCCCCTGCGGAGAGCCTGATGCATGACTCGATTCCAGGACCCAAGGATCCCTGGATCATGACCTGAACCAAAGGCAGAAACTCAACCAGTGAGCCACCTGGGTGCCCCACACATAGCACATTTTATAGGAGAGAGAACTGAGTTAATTAGCATCAGGATAAAATGAAATAAGGTTTGGTACACGGTAAATGCATGGTAAACAGTTGAGATTTTAGTGGTTTATTATTCTCTAGCTACCTTTTCATATATGCATATTTGATCGTGTGCATTATACTTACGACAAAATTCTGAAAATTTTCGATACATGGTCTTACTCCATAAACAAATTTTATAGCTGCAGTTTGGTGTCCAAGAGTAGATAAGCTCACTAAAATGGGAAGTGCAAGGGACGGATTGGGTGCCTTCTGGCTCCAAGGAAAGAGAGCTCTTGAAGTTGAACGCAGAGACTAGAATTGAATGAGGGGTCACACTCAAGGAGAAATATATATATATTTTTCTCTACAGAAAGGTATCTGTTGTGCAAGTAACGGTCCTGGGGGACAGAAAAGAAAATCCCACAGGAATGTAGATCTGAAGATCTTTTGAGGGAGCAGGAGGAAGCAGGCTTTGTAAATTAATAAATGGGGAGCTGAGCCCTGGGACTTGTTTTTTCTTTCAGTTCCCTGGTTAGCCTTTTACTTAATGGCAGCAGATACTTCTGGCCGGACTTGAGTTTTACAATTAATTCTGAAGACCCATAACTCCGTGAAGCTTAGAGTAGGAACTCTGGGCAAGTGAGATAAATCTGGAACTGCTGTTTGGGTTTTAAGAAATGGGCGTTTTTGCAGTTATTGTTGGCAAGGTAGATTCTTAAAATCTTTCTTGCTTCAAAATCTTCCCTTCCAGTGTGTATCCACGCAGGTGAAGGAGCAGCAGTGTGGAGGGGCCCAGGGCTGGGGAGTTTGGGCAAGAGGATGGTTGGGGGAATCCTTTTCCTATTTCATTCGTTTATTCATGTCATCTTGATTAAGAAACTAGCATAGCCAGGAGCCAGGTGACACAAGTGAGGCTTGTAGGGCACACAAGTCAAAGAGGTGTTTGTTCCCTCTTGGGTTGGTCGAAGTGTGGAGTTGGTGCCCAAGAGTGACTGCCACCTTAGGTTTCATGCCCCAGGACCTTCCCTTGACTCATCTATGTTTTGGCTCAGTCTGTGTCAGAGATCCAAAATGTCAGAGATCCAAAATGTCAGAGATCCAAAGATAAATGAGATGAATCTCTGATTCCAATAAGCTCCTGCCTGGGAAGTCCATGAAAGGGGACGTAAAGCTTTGAGAAGTGTTAAGACTGTGTTCACAGGGAAGGGGTGCAAAAAAAAAAAAAAAAAAAAAAAAAGGAGAACCTTGAAGCTCAGGGACCTTTAAAGCCTCTGGATTGGAGCTGGAGTCCAGAGCGGGAAGCACAGGCCTGGGGGCTGCTTTCTGATACTTGCGTTGGACTTGTCCTGGCCAGTTGTTTTTAAAGTCAAAAAATTAGATGTCATACTCCTATTTTTGGTGATGATATTAATATTGTCTAACAGGACAAACCAGATCCCAAGAATGGTAATAAGTAGCATCTGACAACAATGCTGCAAAATAGAGCTGATACTTGCTGAATGTATAATAAATGCATTATTCCATTTGGTCCCCACAGCAACCCTTTGAGGGAGGTATTATTCTTATTCTTATTTTATAGAAGAACGAATTGGAGTTCAGAGCCGTCAAATCATTTGTCCAAGGTCAGATAGTGCAAGGCTCGTCCCCCACGCTGCCTCAAAGGGTGACTCCAGGCCAGGGGTGGTGGGAGGCATTATGAATGACTTCTCGGAATTCCTAACCCTGAATGAACTTCAAAACATTGCTTATTTTAAAAACTAGAAGAAAGGCAAACCAGATTTCTCCAAAAAGTCTCTCAGCTTTCCGAGGAAGACTGAGAAGAGCAACACAGCCATCTGTGCTCTGAAACCCAGGTCTCCTTCCCACAGCCCACCCACCCATTCCCTCCCTGCCCTCCCCTTGTCCCCCCCCCCCCCTCAGAGAGGGAAAGCAGAAGAGGGGGATGGCTGTCCCTTGCACACTGCCCTCAGGGACTAGGAGAACAGTTACTGCCACACTGGGTCAGCCAGGCAGGCCCTGGATTTCTGCTCTTCTATGTTAATTAGAAAGCAGGATCTTAAGAGCCAATTTTGACTAAGAACTCTGAGTCCAATTTTCTCCTGGCCCTGATTGTGAACGGCCTGATCAATATTAAATCTAATTTACAATGATGGCCCCTGTGAAGCTGGCAAATGTTATGTCAACATACCGTAATGACTTCGGCTTCCTGAGCACACTTGTTAGTGGGGCCGCATCTGCCGCTACCACTCTCTTAACCGCTCCCACCTCGAATGCCACATCTGTGCAAATGTCCCCCAAGTTCTCCTGCCTTCTTTCCATCAACAGAGGCCCCAGGCCTGTCAATCCTTGTTGCCTTGTTTCTATGTGATGAACTCCAGAAAAGAAGGGGAACACAATTAATTTTCCTCCCACAACTGATGAACCAAAGAAAGAAATAATTGCCACTCAGTTTTAATAATGACACATTTTATGAAATTTCCATAAAGACAATTCAGAAAGGAACGTGGGGATTATATCTCCATGGGGGGCCAAACTGGTTTGCATTGTTCATAATGTTTATGCTATTATAATTCTATGTCGTCTGCATTTGCATCCCTGTTGTCTCCAGGGCAAGTTCTTGCAACTCATTTGTGAGGCGCTGAATAAAAGAGCTATGACAGAAGCAAGGCTCCCATTCGGGAGGTTTCTAGACTTTCCTCTTCTCAGAGGGGACTGGGGTGACTCTGCTGGAGAGAGGCAATGAGGTTCCAGGGTTGTTTCTGAAAGCCAGGAGGCAGGTATCACTCATGTTACCTTCCCGCCTGAAAAACGTCCAGGGCTTCTGTTGTTTGTGAGAAAAGGTAAAAACTCCTCAGCTCTGACCTCTCAGGATCTTTTAAATAATGCACCCAGCCAGCAGGACTCCCCAAGTCTGTAATATGCTACACTTCCTCCCACCACACGGATTTGACATCTGCTCTTCCTCTGCCTGGTTAGATTGTTCCTACACCACCTTCCCAAGGACAGGCTTCTCCCCCTCTGAATATCAGCCCTTCCTGTATCTTTTCATCATGGCTCCTCCTCCAGGTCAAATTTGCCCTTTTTTGGTTCTCATTGCCACCACTCCTTTGTCTCACTTGTAATTTGATATTTGTTGGTGTGATTCTGTGATTAATGTCTTCCTCTTCATGAAAATATGAGGTCCTTGAGAGTAGGGGCTGCGTCTGTCTTAGCTCAGCAGTGTACCCTTTGGGAAGAGTACCACCAGGACGTTGGGCATGATGCCATAGTAAGGCATTATCTCATCTCTGCTGAAGGAGGGGATTACTGTCTCTGTATTAACTGAGTGTTGGTTTGGCTGTTGTAACAAAGAAGGTAGTTGTTAGATTTTCTTTTAATGACCAGTGGAGAAAATTAAAGACAGCAGAGCCAGGCAGTAGTTCGAGAGTGCTTCAATGGGGAGCCCTCCCGAGCGAGGTTCCGTGACTCAGAGAGGAGGCCCGAGTCTGGGAAGTTGCGCCCAGGAGGGGAAGGGTGTGTGCTTTTTATGCCTGTGCAAGTTAAGAAAAAAAAAATGGGGTGGTTAGGGACATGTGGTTTTATGTGAGAAGGCGAGGCAGGGTGCATGTTCTTGTTTTTGGCTGATTCTGGTGTTCTTCTTTTAGGTGGGTCTCGGTAGGTCGCGAGTTGTTTGTGACTTGAGTTTTAGGAACTTACCTGAGGTGACATCTGGGGAAAGGGTGACCCCACCTATTAGCCTTAGGTCATCCATTTTGGAGAGGCCCTACCTCCGTCTGCCCAACAGTAATAGTGAACTTACAACAGTAGTTTACTTTGTCTGAGCTTCAGGTCATATGGTTGCTCCACAGTGTCAGGGATTTGTACCCCTTCTATCCCTTTCATACATTCAATGCAGATTCATTAGGCATCTGCTATATTCCAGGCACTGTTCCAGATACTGAGGAACCAGTAATGAACATAACAGAGGACATCCCTGTCCTCAGAGTTGATATTCTAGTGGGGTGGATAAGTACCTGAACATAATGAAAAATAACATGTATAACAGGCTATGTAAGGCTATAGGGGAAAGTAAAGGAAGGGGCAGGGGAGGAAGAGTCTGGAGGTGTGGATTCTGTTGAAATCCTAGCTAAGACGGCCTAAGAAAATCTCACTAGAAAGGTGGTATTTGAGTAAAGACCTGCAGAGAGTGAGGGAGCAAGCTATGAGGATAGTTGGGGAGAATGTTTAGCAAATACAAAAGCCCTGTGGCAAGAGAGTGTCTGGTTTGTTGGGAACAGCAAAGAAGGCAGAGTGATCAGTGGGAGAGCAGTGGGAGCTGAGGCCAGAGAGGTTATGCAAGACTGGATCACATAGGGCCTTGTTCTGCTCGCTCATGACTTGTAACTTGTGGTCCAAGATGGTGGCATGAGTTCCTGGCATTCTAGCCAAGGGCAAGAGGAGAAGGAGCATGGGTGGGCATGACCCTTCCCTTGAAAGCACAAGCTGGAAGTTGAACCCGTGATCATTTTCCCTCACATTCCATTAAACAAAATTAGTCACGTGGTGACACCTTGCTGTGAGGAGGTCTGGAAACTGAGTCTCTCGGCATCCAAGGATCCAGATGAAGCTCAGGGATTCTAGTTCATAAAAGTAGGGGTGAGGGATCTCGGAAAAGAGTAACCACTTCTGCTACAAATTCATTCTTTGAAAAAATAAAATGTGAAATTAGGAATTTGATTATCTCTTTAATAATGAAACCAGCTTTCCATGAAAGGAAAACATAGTGCAAATATTTTAGCTGTAATAGTACTTTACTTTTGGGAAATGTGCTGAGAATCCTTTCTTGTCCTGTTGTGGAAGCTCTATTTATGACCTGGTACACTAAACAAAAGCCTTGTCGGGCTACCAGTTAACTAAGGAGAAATGCTCAGGTAGGATTGCGTTGAGCTATTTTTCTCCTTTATCATGAGTGATAATTTTCTTTTTTATATTTCTTTCTGCACTATGTAAAAATATATGAATTCCATTATTAAGCTGTTTTCTTAAGACTCTGTCTTTACCCAGCTGAAGACTGGTACAGACACCAAGTTTTAGAAAGCATGTCTGACTTTGATAATGAGGAAATTCATAAAACAAGGCTAATGTAGCAAATAGTTGTAGTTCATAAATTGAACTTATTGTTGCTCACCTCAGAAATAAATACATCAATGGTGAATTTATTAGATTTTAATTCTTTGGCAATCCAGAGAAGAGCTCCTTTGTTCCTTAAAACTATACAAATTATAGTTTCATTTCTGGTGCTTAAGATAGAAACTCTCCCCTTGGTTTTTCTTCCACAGTGGTTAAAGAAATGCTTTGGACATCTCCAAACCAAAACAAAACTTGGAGTCATGCTATATTCTTTGATAGTTAATGTTGAATGAATGAATAAACTCTGAGAGGCTGCCTTGTTTCCTAATCGTTAGAATCTCAGGGTTGGAAAGAAGCTTAGAGATTAAGCTATACCATTTATCCTAGCTTGAACACTTTCAGTGATGGGGGCATGTCATCTTATGCAGTTCTGGTTCATTGTCACAGACCGTAAGTGATTAGAATAATTTTATTTCCGTAAGCCACATTATGATTTTCTCCAGTAGATCCAAGTTTTCCTCAGTGTGACCAATACAGAGTAAGTTTTAGCACTCTCTCCCATAACAATTTTTGCCCTGAGAAAGGGAAGGGAGACCCAGAGTTGGTGCTTCCAAAGTATCTTTTGTGCCCTTTCAGTGACCAGAGAGCTTCAGGACAGAGAACTTCCTACTTTGGACAACAGATCTACAACATTAGCTCATCTCTGGAAATAAAGCAAGGCAGGTAGGTGGCTTAGAATTTTGTCACCAACATGCTCTCTGTCTTTGGGCAAGTCACCTAATAATATTAGTTAATAATTGCTACCGATAATAGGATACTTCATATGATAGAAACTGTGTTCAGGTATTTATTTGCACTTTCTTATTTAATACTCATAGAATAGTAATGATAGTTACTACTATTATCCTCTTTTTAAGATAAAGTTGAAGTTCAGAGAAATGATGAAATAACCTCCCCAAGGTCCCTATGACATTACATTATACTTTTATCTTTTACAATGAGCTCCTTCCCTCAGTCTAGATGGGAAACAATGAATAACCAAGGCTGCCCAAAGCAAATGACCATTGTGGGTCCTGAAAATCCAACAGACATCCAAGGGTGAAGCAAAGGATGGGACAATGGTCATCAGCAAGAAATAGGAGAAAGCCTAAGCCAAGTTCCGTGAGGGCTGCTGTAGCAATGATATAGATAATAGGGAGTGCCCCAAGAGACCTGTATCTTGGGATGCCATGAGGATCTAGTAATAGGCAAAAGACAGGTAAGACTTATGTTGTTAAGAGGACATAAGTGCTGAAGAGATTATAATATCCTCTGCCATATCAATTCAAAATAAAAATAGGGCAGCCCGGGTGGCTCAGCAGTTTGGTGCCACCTTCGGCCTATGGCATTATCCTGGAGATCTGGGATCGAGTCCCCGGTCGGGCTCCCTGCATGGAGCCTGCTTCTCCCTCTGCCTGTGTGTCTGCCTCTCTCTCTGTCTCTCATGAATAAATAAATAAAATTTAAAAAAGAGAGAGAAACATTAAAAATAAATGTAAAAAAGTTCAATGAAGTTCTTTTTTCTTCCTGTGCCTGAAAACACCTAACACCTGCTGAATTCTCAGTAGAGGTGAGATAACATTTATTGACTTACAGGAACCTTGGAACAAGCAGGTAATGGTGGGACAATGTTACTAAAGGAAATAATACTAATAAGAGTTCAGTTGCCATTGTTGGATATAATCAGGGTGGCTTGTATTTGCTGAGATTTTAGAGAATAGAGAGAATTGGATTAGCCACAGAGTCCAAAAGTGAGACTTCATTTACAGAGTTGGTTGAGTGTCTTCATCATAGAAGCTTAAAGGGCTTAAAAATCCTGGGAGACAATCAGACCTTTGAGTGATAATTCCAGATGGCTCTGAAGTTAACCAGAGGAAGGAACTGATTTCAGTGATTTAAGATGTCATAGATTATAAGACACCCATTGATTTGATAGCATTTTAGAAAAAAAAAGAATTATGACTATCAATGTACTTGGCATATATGATGGAGAATTTGCTCTTGGGCGTGAAGATTAATGGTCCCAGCTCATCTGAACAAAATCTGAACCAAATTTAGTCTTGATATGTCAAGTTCAGAGGTCTTACAGAACAGAAGTGGGCTTATCTCCTCAGTTCCACTCAGACAACTGGATGGTGTAATCACTGCAGGCCCGTTGTTTTAGGTTGCTTCTGGTGACAAAACATCAGACCTAATGCTTGGAGGGCATCTGGGTTTTTGACCCAGTGTAGTAAGTCTGAAGCTGTTCAAAATACTTGTAGGTGGAAATCATGAGCATGGATTCTCCATTTCTGAAGCTTCTAGAGGGAAAAGGGAGAGAAAGTGACATGAGAACAGGAGACTGAAGAGGTAAAGGAAAGCTTTACCAATAGGGCATGGCAGTTACCACCACTTCTATTTTATCTCAAACCAGAGATAAACATTCCAATCAAATGGAAAGTATATCAGTGGAAAGACCACTTGGACACTATCCTGTTGCTAAGGTTACTTCAGAGATAGAAAAGTTTCAAGCAGATTATTGGTGTGGGCCCCCCAGGACCTCAAATTACAAACAGAAGACTTGACCATTAAGATAATAGTGTAGTACACTTTAATTTCACATGGTTCAGTTTTCTTAAAATCAATAATATAAATTTCAATTATCATAAAATTAGTGTCTGAGTGGGGAGGAAACACATCTCTGCAAGAAAACTTGGTGCAGTAATTGTTAACATAAAGGAGTTTCAAGCTCTTTTGTGTAGCTAAAAGTTGCCTTCCCTTCAGTGACATAAATGCTATGCCGATTTCCTTCTTCTTTAATGAGAGAAATTTAAACCCTAATTAAAATAGGGAAACTAAACTTGGGCTTGTATCGTGGTTGAGATGCTGGGCGTGTATGATGAGTGTCACGGAGGTGGGCAGGCTGCTCTCTCACTGTAGAGGAGTCAGAGACTTGCTTGGTGAGATTGAGTGTGCGAGTCTATTTTTAGTGTTTTGATGAACATTCTCATTAAAAAGTATCTGCAGCAAAGTTCGGATACTGAGGCAAGACATGGATTTATGGAGAGGGTACATTGAGGTCCTGGCGTTATAATCCTCACAAAAAAAACAAGCAAAGCTTTCAGTAACAAACTCATAACCTTCTGGAACCCTGAACTTTTTAATTAAGAGAGAAATAAAGGAGCAAAAGGTTGTGAGAGAAAAAGAGAAGGAAAAGAAGAGGGAATATGTGCATGAATTGAAAACAGTGCAGACAAAGCACAGTTATTAGGTTTTCCTACTTTTAAGTTAGGAGCAAAAACCATAAAACCACAAAATCTCTCTCTTGTTCTTGAAAGTGCAATCAGATGTCTGTTTTTGCTGATTAACATCACAAGCATCTTACATTTCACAAGGTCTCTAAAAGTCTTCCTTAATTCAAGGTAAGATGTGAAAGACACACAAGCTATTCTCGGTAGGGATTCAAAGAACCTGTGCACCCATTCAAAACACAATGAGCTTTGGCAGAACACTGTGCTACAATATCAATTATCCTCACTCAATAGCATTTCTGCCCCCTTTTTGTGTGTCTTTTTGGAATAAGAATGTATGTTGCCCTTATTAAACCTACGGAATTACTTTTTTCCTGCTCCTTAGGAAATCTAGCAAATGCAGACAGTTTCAGCGACTTAACAAAAAAAAAAAAAAAAAATCTAATTTCCACTTGAGCAGCTCTGAGGTTAGGTCAGCAGAAAAAAAAAAAAAAACTGCAGTAGCTTGTGTTGATGAATATTTTATAAGCTCTACCATCTAATAAAAGATGTATTTAAAAATGGGCAGGATGCTGGTTAGGAAAATGTCCTATTATTTAATTATCATGTAGATAAAAGATGAGTTTTGAGTGTGATGAAAGAATGCACCAGCCCACAGACAAGCTCGATTTGGGGTCTTTAGACTCTTTTCCTTACGTTCGCCATAGATCTTCCATCATGGCCTCCAACTGCTGACTTGTATAATCAATGAGGCAACGGGGTGATTACAGAGCTTGACCCATGTGGAGATTATTTAGTGGCCTCAATGGACAAGAGAAATCTCTAAAAAGCTTCTAATTAGCACACCCAGTCAATGAAATTGCAAACCTCATTATTTGAGTCAGGGCCAAAAAGTACAGGCCAATATAACCCCCAAATGACATCTTGGCAGTATTTGGAGCTTCTTACCCACAGAGTTCAGAATTACACTCACCATGATCTATAATAATAATGATGATGATGGTGGTGACAATACCAACAACTCTAAAAATAGCAGCAACCATTTGTTGAGCGCTTACTACGTGCCAGGCATGATGCTAAATGCTTTACATGCATCATTTCTTCCAATCCTTGCAGTAACTCCACGAGAAAGTTTCTATTATCATGCTTATTTTATAGGAACATGAGGTTTTTATAGGAAAATGAGGTTAATGGATGCTTAGCTAGCAAATGATTGAGTTGACTCCAAAGCCAGCAGGCTTTGCTGGAATGGAGACCCACCATCCCACCCGTTGTATCTTTTCTAGCAAAAACCATAGCCTTTTTGATGTGTCTCATGGAAAGATGACAAATGCTTATGTTAGGAATGCTTATAAAACTAATTTTGATACCACTGCATACATCTTAGGCCTTTACGAGAAGCCAGAGCAGATCTTTCTAGCCAGTAGAATAATGGAAGCATGGTAGAAAAAAATAATAGACTAGGAGTTAGATGTCCTGAGTTCTAGCACTAGATCCATACATAACAAGCTGTGTGACTCATCAAATCACTTCACCTCTCTCATTCTTGGTGGCTTATTCTTGGAAGTGATGATTGTAATATTTGCTCTCTCCTTGCAGGGTTGTTCTGAGAAAACAATGCGATGATGTACCTGAAAGCTCTTGGAGAAGTTTCAAGTGTTATGTAAATGAAAGGTGGTAATTAAAAACCTCCAGAGAAGGGCAGCCTATCTCAGTCATCAATTATCATGTTTTCTTCCTTGTCAGGAAACCTGTATTTTTCATGCTTCTTGGGGGGTATCGATAGCTCTGTGCAAAATTTTTGTTTGGGGTATGTGTGAAGAAAAGGATCACTCTGACAGCTCAGAACCCATTTGTGATAGGAACTAATAACCACATATAAACTGATGAAAGCAAAGGCAGGTGCATTCTCATGTGAAATTGTGAAAATTCATACTTCCATTTATTGGTTTTTATACTTAGTTATAAGAAGATGGAATATTCAACTGTCATAACACACATAAAGCCCAACTCTTTAAATAAGAAATTGGTATAGGAATTGACTTATTATCTAGAGAAATGGAAAAAAGATTTTGGGAAAAACATGAAAAATGTGAATATCAAAAAGCTTAGCATGTTCCCAAGCTTTGGAAACCTGGGTATGGGAATGCACCTGAGAAGTCTGAATCCGTTTTTTGCTCATATTATATTTTTTATGAAATTCAGTAATATTCCTGAATGAAAGCAAAAACCGAATTAAGAAGGAGCATTACTTCCAAGATGATGCAATGGGCTATGGGAATGTCTCAGGCTTTAGCTTCAGGAAGACCTGGGCAATAATTCTGACTTTGCAGCTTACAAGGTGCTAATTAACCTCTCTGAGCTTCTGTTTCTACTACATGGCTATTGCACATAAACCACCTGATGTCTTAGGCATTATGTTACTAGACAGACCAACAATATAATCTGATTAATGAAGACCTCACCAATGTAATGTCCATGTCTAAGTACCAGGGAGACTCTAAATTCTTCCTCACATCACTTTCTTTCAGCATGAATAAATAGGGACACGACCTACTAGTCTGAGCTTTATCTCCTCATGTTTTTTTTCTCAATTTTTCTTGCTGGAAGTGCTCAAGGAAAGCAATTGGGATTGATTGGGTTGTTGAGAAGTTGAGATCAGATAAAGGAAAGACCACCCTGGATAATCAGGATTTGTGTAGGGAAGGAAATCCAGAGTTCACCATTTTAAATGTATTGAGTCATACTTAATTACACAGTCTGAAATGACTGGGAAGGATACATTTGTCACAGATAGCATGGCACCGAAGTTAGAGCATGTGAGGTCCTTAATCAGCTACAGGGAAACTTTATGTGCCAGGAAGGTGTCAGGAGTATATACCCTTTGATTCACAGCTTTGCAAAATTTACCAAAAACTTGAGTTAAGAAATAATGTTGGTGAGAATTGGTTGGAAGTCTACACCTAGAATTTATTCCCAGGTTTAAGTTGGACCATCAGAGAGCCTTAAGTTGAACCAGTTGGCCCCTTCCTAATGTTAGCTTTTAGTGATATAGGTATAGCATTTTTGCCATAGACCTTTTTTGAGGAATGTTAAAAGTCACGGCCTAGGACGTGCATCACTATATTTGTGGTAGGGATCCTGTCCTTACCAGAGGTCTGCTTGATTATATTCTTGGAGTTTTTAAATCTTTCCTCTATACTATGAACAAAGTAGATTATTTTCCTTTCCTGTTTGTTTTTTTTTTTTTTTTGAGATTTTTCTAATAATTACGTAAAATCATGCTATTTCCCTGCATAATGATCTTAACTGGCTCTAGACTAACTCCAGAGTAAAATCCAAGTTCCTTTTCAAAGCCTTCATGTCCTTCTTGAAATGGCCTCATGTTACTTACTTAGCCTCACCTCTTCCCTGTAGCCTCTTGAACCTCTGCTCTGGTCATATTGAACCTGAGAACTGTATTCCTTCAGCCTGATGTGTCCTTCCCACAACTGTCTACTGAATGAGTCATTCTTGGAGCCTCATCTCAAATATTAATCCTCAGAAGATGTTGCCTCCCCCAAGCTGACTTCAGAGTTCCTTTGCTTACTTGCTTCAATCCCAATTCAAGCAACACTTCTACTGTCTTGCAATTGCTTTTTTTTGTTTGTTTGTTTTGTTTTCTTTTATTTTGTTGATCTGTCTCCCGTCTAATCTGCGAGTGCCTGGAAGGTAGGATTGGTTTCCCCTTCGCTGCCTTAACTACAGTGCCTGCCGCTGTCTGTGCCTCTTTTCTGTCTTTGCGTGCAAGCTGCCACCCGCCCCTCTTTCTTTCTTCTTTTGGTCCTCATCTTAAACATGGCTTGTTAATAATTTCAGTCAAGTGCTCGGAACAGTTGGAAAACCAGCTCTGACACATTCAAAACTCTTTTTTGGAAGAGGGTATAGTCCTCTAACGGAAGTACTGGTCCAAAAATTCACCTCTGTTTTGATTTTGTGTGACATTTCCCATCATGTAGAACATGATTAGCTGTCTTTTCTAGTGCTTCTTTAGGCCAAGTCTATTAATGAGATTTTGTTTAGTCCAGCATGAGTCAGAGCCAAGCATGTTTGCTCATAGATGTACATTAAAGGAACAGAGTCTGACTGGCAAGTGGCAGCCCAATCTTTAGGGCCGAGGTAATTTTCCAAAGCTGATTTTCTTAGTGTTCAGCAGAGTGGAATGTAATTTTAATTTGCAAAGAGAACTTTGGCTTCCAGAAACATAACTATCAGCTTTTTCTCAAAGCATTTCTCCACAATGATGCCAGAGAGGTCAGAATGGGATAGTTAGAGATACAAACAAATTTAATAAAAAGGAGGCCCCAAACAAATGAAAAAGTATGTCCTGAAATTTTGTTTTACAAAAGGGGAAGCAAAAAAGTTCAGCAAGTGTTCTTGTTTAATGATGTCCAAATACTCATTTAGTACAAATGTAAGTGCAAAGCATCACAGGAATGTATATTTAAAGATATTACAAAGCCAATTTGAATAAAGTTTTAGCTCACCAAGCAGTCAAAGGCATCAAAGACATTTATCTCCTTGCAAAAGATATTTTATGTGGAAGATTCAAATTGGCAAAACTTTTTAATTGGTTCACTTCTACAGTGCAACACATAAAAAGTTTATGGAGGCAACAATTCATTAGATGCTGCAGCATCAGGCCAGAGCACCAACTATTTATAATGCAGCCTGCCATTCACACATGCGGCCACATCAGAATGAGATATGAAAGTTCACCAAGTGGGTAGGTTTTCATTAACCATTCCATTTCCCTTTGTAAAGTTGAGGGCCATACAAATAATTCTTTCACCTTGGCTTTCCTATGTAAAATAATATGCATAATTAAGTGTACTATTCATGTACCAGATGTAATGGAAAGATGATTGACTCCAATGCAAGTAAATGTATAATACAGCAAACTCATAGACGATATGATTCTCTCTTCCTTGCCCTCTTTCTCTCCTTCTGCAACCTATGGTTTCTCTGAACTGGCAGGAGTAGGGCTCACAGGGATAAAAGATGACACATTGATCTCATTTCTGATTCTTCGCAGGGTCATTGATTTGTGAGTACAGAATTAGGAGGACTAGTTTAGGGACATTTAGCCATGTATTCAATGAGGAAAAAGGGCCATATCTCCCACGGGTCTATGGAGATGAGGGTTTTACTGACATTGCAAATGGTAATAGAACCCAGATTTTGGGAGACATTGCTTTGCTAGAGTAACCTTGGGAGCATGAACTTGTTTTTTTCTACTATTTTCTTTTAATAGAGAGGGGAAACAATATGAAAGGCTAGGTATTATACAAAATCAACAGACATTTGCTAGGACTTAGGAGCTCTATTTCTTTTGTTAAATGAACATTTAAAGCTACCTGATGACAGCTACTGTTATGTCTCTTTCACCTCGCAGGAACGACGGTCGAGGGGTTGGGACGAAGGTGACTGGTGTGATTCAGTCTGGTGGGACCGATAGCCCAAGAGGATCAGAACATTGCTCAAGGGTAAGGGGCAAGAGTAGGTCTCAGGGTTAAGGTTAATAGAAATCAGAGTCAGCATGTCCCTCAGATAACATGGATCTCTGAAGCCCACAGACTTCATGGCATGATCTTTTTCCTTTCAGGTGTAACAGGTGAGTTCAGATGAGGAGTTTCAATGAGAACTCATTTCTCTGTTGTATACCCCGCTCTGTGGTTGGAGTTTCTTCCACTCTGTGAAGAGGTACAGCAGTTGGGAGGATATTTATTGTGCATCGTAATTAATAAAGCTTATAATCATCATAATTAGTATTTCTCGAGCACCTACTGTGTGCCGAGGCCCATGCTGGGAGTTTATATTAGGTATCACTTCATTACACTGGATCCCTAGTATAACCCTGAGACATCAGCGTCAGAGACCTCCTTTTATAGAAAAGCGAGCTTCAGAGATCTTGAGTAATGTACCTAAGTCACACCGTGAGTAAAGGAACAGGGATTCAAGCCAAGTCTGCCATCATCCTGCTTCAGAGCATGGAAACCTTTCCTGGCAGTCCCTGGGCATATTCCTTGCTTCTCTTGGATGCCACCAGCATAGAAGTTCTTTTACCTACTGGTGGTTTCGTGCATCTCTCTGCCGTAGGGCGTTCTCCGGATTCTCACGTGTGTTCAGTTAGAACACAGGGCAGGCTGGAGGCACTAAGGAGCTAATGAGGAGCAACCCTCAGTTCTCAACCACTGAGGTTTAGAAAAATGAATATCCTGTTTCCTTGCCCTTTAGCAGTTCTGAGGTGTTTTCTCCACAATCTCTCAGAGTCCCCTATGGGACAAAGTCCCAGTTGCCCACAGAGTAATCCCTCATTAAACTACCTTTTACCTTCCTTCCATCCTTCCTTCCTTCCTTCCTTCCTTCCTTCCTTCCTTCCTTCCTTCCTTCCTTCCTTCCTTCCTTCCTTCCTTCCTTCCTTTCTTCCTTCCTTCCTTCCTCCCTTCCTCTCCTGCTCTCCTCATTTGCTCATGGTGTTTCCTGAGATCACCTCCCAAACACTACCGCTATCCAAGATCCAAATTAAGACAACTATGTTCCCCTGGGGAGGTCTTCCACCTGCTGGTTAATGACAGAATTATGCATTATTTGCAATGAAAACTTAAGACAGATGAGAAAGACTCATTGCATATGTCTGAAGACACTGGGAACTCTGAAACCTAGCTGTCACTTTTGTGCACAGACAGAGCAGGGAGTTTTAGAACAGCACAGGCATAGACATTTCTCCCTTTTCAGTGCAGTGGTCATGTGGAAAAAATATATTTTCCCAAGTGTTTACATCTGGTGTCTGAGCCAGCAGATTTCAGAATTAGTCCTTAAGTTCACTAATAATGTGGGAGTAGTTTAGGAGTGATAAAGTTTAAACATGACCATGTGCCACACAAATGCTCTCCTATACCAACAAGACTGAATTAGAAATGATATAAAGAAAAATGAGCTTGCTACATCTCATTAGGGTGTGCTGCTAGATTTGCATTTTTGTTTAATACTCAAATGCTGCCATGTTATGGCTGAGTCATGACTTCAACATCCTTTAACAAATTAAAATGAGATTGGGTAAACAGACATCTAGAACACCAGGCAAGCATTTATGAGTTTCAAAATGGTGCAGGTGATTAGCTAGAGCTTACCTGGCGAGCAGTGTGCCTGTGAGTAGCCAATTTCCTTCTGATACTTTGAATGTGTTGTATTTATTAGAGTAAATTCAAGTGGTATTTCATTAGTTGAGATAAATGGGTGTATCTATAGGGAAGAAAGATTGGCTAAAAAAAATACCACAGGTATATAGAAATGACATCAGAATCCTGCTGATAATGCAAAAAGAAATAACTTCTTCTGTGATCCCTAGTTTCGTTTCATTATCAGGAAGGGACTATTGCCAGCCTTCAGCATCATATTCCAAATAGGACTCATCCTTTACTGATGAGATAATAGTTCATTTACACCCAAGATTGTAACACAGTTTAGAATTACTCTTTCCCTTTCAATTTGCTTCCCTCTTCCAATATCTGCAGATTCATAGTTGGTTATAAAGAAGATTTGTGGTTTTAAAACATCATCTTATTTTCCTCCTTTTCGCTAACGAGTTGTATAAAATAAGTATGATTTTCCTAATATTCATTTTGAGTGTAGAAATATACAGTTTAGCAAGGAGCATCAAAGCGCTATTAATGCTGCAATTTGGTGACAAAACACCTCTCCGTTTTCAAGTACCTCTTGCTATATTTCTTCATTTCAAAGGATTTATTGTATTATTTCCTTGGCTGTAATGGTTGGGTCCCAGCGTAATAGGCTTATTTTGATATTTTCTCCACAGTTTAAGTTATTTCAATAACGACTGACTCTACCTTTGAATGATGCTCAGCAAACAGGAAAACAGTGGGTGTCCCATTTTGCCTTTTGCTTCTCAGTACCTTCAAGGGATCATGTCATCATTGGTGAGTGTGAGCAGCATCTGAATACTGACTTGGCAGACTCTTCTTCCTCTTTCCATTTGAGGAAAACTGTGGCTCCTGGGCCATCCATTCTAGTTTTTAAAAAAAATTTCAAGCAACTCCTACCATAAGAACCTGAACTTCTAAGATGTAAATATCGATAATAACATGGATCGGAAACAAGTTGTGAACAAATTAGTCCACCTCTCTGACTTAGGCAATTAAGCAGAATCCAGTGCATGTGGTGGTTGCATGTGGCACTGTGGTTCTAACTACTGGATGAATCGGAATTTGGCCTGTGAATCTTTTAGAATTTTACTAGTATGTGATAACAACCACAGGCAGAGAGACAATAAACTCGATTCAGCCTTTGTGACTGAAAAAATAATTGTATTGTGTCCATGTAGGAACATGTTTTCTGAGCCTGTGTGAGGGCTGGGAAAGAGAGGTATTGAACTTCCATTATTAAAGGTAGTTTTTCCTACTATCTGGCTTTATGGACACCATGCTAATACTCTGGGGAGTTTTGGTGGTAGAAATGAACTCAAGAAGGTCAACTGTAAATCTCTCACTCCCTGTTGTGGTTGGCAGGCTTTTAAGGAATATTTATATTTTTGTGCATCCTAGAGTTAAAGAAGTCACAATTCTACAGGCAAAATGTTAGGTATTTAAGGACCCCTACAGTAGATTGGGCATCTACAGAATTTCTTCTTAATGTAAATACAATGTTAAGGAAGTATGAGAAAAAATCTTAACAAAGAAAGAATTTGAATACCATGATACATGTAATTTATTCATATTTAATTAATTTTTTGAAATTAGTCATCGACTGGAACAATAGTGTTCTCAGTGGTTCTTTCTGGCCTGGCAGCTCAGAAACTTTCTTCAGGAGAACCAAGCATCATTGGGCTGTAGGAGGAGAGCCTTCATCCCAAGAATGCACTCTTTGTATTCGGTCAGTGGAAGTAGCTCCTGACTGATTATCCTGCTCCTATTCTTGATTCCCAGTCTGTTTTCCACACGGCAGACAGAGTGATCCACCAACTAAGGTCAGATTCTGTTAGGCTGCTCTCAAAAACTCCAATGGCAGCTTATTTCATTTGTAGTGAAAGTCAGTAGGCATGTAAGCTGACTTCCAAGTTACTTCATGGACAATTTTACCAAATGTTCCATGGATACATATCACATGACCTCTAGCTTTGCAAATTGAGTTGTTTTTTTTTTTTCTCTTCTATCCCAAACCCAATTGTAAATCAAGAACATACATTTTAAGATTTTGACAACAGCATTCAGCTTCTATATCTTATTAGTTACTTTGACACCAGTTGTTAGAAGAGATGAATTTGAAATCTCCGTGGCTTAAATAATACAAGTTTACTCCTTGCTGCCACAATCTTTTGGGTCTATTTCTAGTTGGGCAGCCTTCCACACGGTCAGTCAGGAACCCAGGCTTCTTCACTATTAAGGCTCCTCCTCCCTCTAGGTTCTTGGAGCCTCTCCATGCAGCCAGAGTGTGAGAGAAGAGGTAGGATGTTGCTACAAGATTTTCTGTCCATATTCCACTGGGAATCTGTCACTTGATCCCATTGACAACAGAGGATGTTGAGAAATGCAGTGTGTGCCTAGGAAGAAGAACAAATAGGATTGTCAATTAGCTAGTAGACTTGCCATTTCTTTCTACCACTTTTACCCTGAGTAGACTATGTGGCCTATTTCATTATTTCTCATTTCTCAGTTGTCTAGATCTTGCTCTTAAATAGCCATCCTAGTTGGATGTTGTGTTATATTCTTGGCAGGGAAAGAGCAAGTCTCTGGAGTCAGACAATCCTGAGTTTACCTTATAACTGGGGCACTTACTGTTAGCCTTTGGGTAAATTATTGAACCTCTCTGATCATTAGCTGCTTCATCTGTCCAAGCAGGTATAAAATCCTTGCCTCATGAGATGACTGAATAATAATCATATCAAAGAGTAGAATAGCAGATGTTAGGAGTACAGATCCTGCAGCCAGCCTGTTTGTGTTTGAATCCTGGCTGTATTCCTTATCTGCTAGATGGTCTTGGATGAGCTTCAGTTTCCTCATCTGCAAAATAAGAATCATGACATTATCTACCACCCAGAGGTTTGGGGAAGTAAATGAGGTAATATATGTAAGGCACTTAGAATAGTGGCCATAAACATAAAGTAGAGTAAGTGGCATGTGACTGTTCACTCTAATCTTAAATGCTCTTGATAAATGGTATTTTCCCCAAGTTGTTGCTTGATATGGCTTATTCTTTTCAGCAATTATTGAATACTAAAGAAAACCCCAAAGATTCTCTAAAAGGGCTCTTCAAAGGTAGGATTTCAGGCATATTAATGGGATGTCAAGGAACTTTGTGTAGAGAGCCCTGCCAAATGACCACCTGCTCTGATTATTGCAATGTTGGTTCTGGGTCCTGGAAGAAATTTCTCAAGAGAGAATATTTACCCAGAGCTCTTTAGAGTGATTTTTTTTTTTTAAAGTGTGATGTGAGGTTAAATAGCATGGGACTCATGATCAATTTTGGTGAACAATGGAGATGGGAGGTTATTCAGGGTATTAGGCTCATCTAAGTAGAATATTACAGTCTGAAAAATTGTTTAAAGAGAAATATAATTAGAATAATGGGACAACATAATGGGAAATCAATGCTATTAATGTAACTGCTAATTACTGCATTAGAACATTTATCCAAATCCCTTCTCCTTAAAACTAAAAACGTGAAATTAAGTCACCACGGTAGGCAATTTGTGTAGAGGGACTCAGGGATATTGGATTATGCTGGAAAATCTGCCCAGAACAATTTGTCGTTGTACCAAACATCAAGCTGGATCCTCTCAGTTTCAAGGAGAGAATGTGCTTGGGAAGACTCATTTTTTCACTGCCTTCATATTGGTCATTTTAGGTCTCATGGGTTCTAGGTATTAAAAGTGCTCTAATGTTTGAAATAGAATTTTTGTTTCCTTCCCTTAGGAGTTAGTTTACTGAATGCGGGTCTATTTGACAAAATCACAAAAGCTAGGATTTGGAGTGTTCTGATTACCCTCTGGGAAGGTGGAATGAAGAGCTTGGATTGATTTGGAATTGTTTTGAGGGTAGAACGGACAGTGCAGCATGCCTCGCAGAGAGAATGGTGGTCTCACAATAAACTGAAGGGAATGTGACAACCCAAGTACCTGGAGACTGGGGCTAAAAGCCAGATGTTTTGATTTGAGGTATCAAGGTACAATACAGACTCTGTCTCTTTGGTGTCATTGTGAGTTTAGGTTGGAGACCAGAGAGTTTACCATTTGGGAGGATGGGAGCAGTCCAGAAGTAAGGCGTAGAGTCCAGAACCAGGAGCAGGAGGCTCAGAATCCCCAGGTAAATGGTAGGGATGAAGTTTGTCTTCTTTTTAGTTGTAGAAAAAAGCCCCATATAACATAAAATTCACCACTTTAACCATTTTCAGTGTATAATTCAGTGTCATTAATCCCATTTATAGTGTTATGCAACCATCACCACTATTCCCAAAACTTTTTCATCACCCCAAACAGAAACTGTAACCCTTATGCAATCACTCTCCATTCTCTCCTCCATTAGCCTTTGATAACCTCTAATCTACTTTTTGTCTCTGTGAGTTTGCCTATTTCGGGTATTTCATATAGGTAGAATCCTACAATATTTACCTTTTTGTGTCTGGGTCATTTCACACAGCGTAATGTTTTCAAGGTTCATCCATGTTGTAACATGGGTCAGAATTTCTTTGTTTTTAAGGTTAAATAATACTCCATTGTATTTTTTTTTTTTAGGTTTTAAATATCTTTTTTCAATAGACTATCTTATTTACGTGGATACAGAATCATTTTACATTATTTTTATTTTTTTGGAGGAGGAGAAAGAGGAGGGTGGAGTGGTGGGGAGGGGCAAAGGGGTAGAGAGAGAGAGAGAGAATATCTTAAGGAGGCTCTGCACCCAACACAAAGCCAGATGCAGGGCGCGATCCCACCATCCTGAGATCATGACCTGATGCTTAAATCACTGAGCCGCCCAGGCACCCCTCATTTTACATTATTAGATTAGACACTAATAGATGCTTTGTTTTAATAGGTTATCAAGGAAAACAAAAAGGAAACTATTCAGTAGTGTTCTTGATTAGCCTGTCTTACACAGCAGGAGAATCTGGAAACACATGGAACCTGTACAATTGAGGCTGGAGAACCTGTGTTTTTCTCTGGCTGGACAGTGGAGAACTTCAATGGCTTAGACTGCACTTGCCTTTTCTGAACAAACATTTATACAGGAAAAGAGAAGGACTCCTAGCCCTGAATAGTTTAAACACACTTCTGAAAACAGTGTGAACAGTGTGAGTGGGGAAAACGAAGCCCCTGGCAGGTGGGGCGGACGGGACTCCAGATTAATGAGGTCTGTTGGTCCAGCAAAAGTGCAGGTGTTCCACTCACAGATATATATCTGTCAATGGACATTTGGATTGTTTCTACCTTTTCTTTTTGCTGATTGTGAATAATGCTGCAAGAACATCAGCATTAAAGGGTCAGAGTCTGCTTTTAATTCTTTTGGGTGTATACACAGGAGTGGAATTGCTGGGTCAAATGGTAGTTCTGTTTAGCTCTTTGAGGAACAGCCAAACTGTTTTCCTGGAGTTGTTCTTGAGATCTGTGAAGCTGCTGACAGGTGTGCAGAGGTGGGGATGAGGTCTGACACTAGGAAGTGGAGCAAAGAAGAGGAAAATGGACCACAGGGACACAGCAGAAGCCCCAGCCAGCGGCCTGGCCATGCACAGAGTTGGCATTGCTAATTTGTTCTCAGGTGTGGTCTGTGAACTGGTTTGGCTTTACTTGGGTGCTGGTTTTAATGGCAGCATCTCAGGGCCTGCCCCAGAAGCACTTGCTTGTGCCTGTCTGACGTGCCCGGGCCCCACCTGGGCATCTTGCATGTGTATTCTGAGTGGGGTGCCCAGAGGATCTGCATTTCCAACACGATCCTGGGTGATGCTGGGACTGCTGGTTCCTAGACTACACCTTGATGTGAGGGTCAGCACAGCCTGCATATTGGACTACTGGTGAGTTCTCAAGCATTCCAATGCCTGGCCCCACCACAGAGGTTCTGATTTGATTGGTTTGGGGGGTAAATCTGGCTTTTGGTATTTTAACAAAGTTCTCATGAGATTGTACTGTGCAGCTAGGGTTTGGAACTTCTGTTCTGGGTGTGGACATTGTCTTCTCTCTTGCACGTGTGTCCTACCTCCACACTTCCTGTTTTCTTTCCAACTCTTCTGATTAAAACAGAGTCAAATTCTCAACTGATTGATCTCTCTTTCATTTATCATGTACCTTGCCTGCAGATTAATCTTTCTAAACCAGTTCTGAACAGACTGCTCTCTTGCAGCAACTTTCAGTGGCTCCTCCTTGCCCTCCATGAATCAAAAAGATCTTGTACTCTGAGGCCCTCCCTGGGGTAGCTCCAATCTTCTTTTTCAACCATGTCTCCTTTTTGACCGAGACCTATATATTAGGGAAAATAATTTCTGTCCTCTGAATACACCGTGGGTTTTCCTATCTGTATGATTTTGCTTGGGTTAGCTCTCCATCTGTTTAATCTTTTTTACATATGTGTCAGTCAGAGACCATCCCTATTTTTACTTACTCCTATGAAGACCTTCCCTAATCTTTGCAACCGATGAAATCCTTTTTTGTTTTTTTGCTAGCATTTTTATTTGTTGTTTTCTTACAGAATTTACTTTCCCCCCCCCTCGTATTTCTGGAATTTGTGTTCTTCTCTTACCTTCCTTACTGGATTAGAAACTCTTTGGGGGCCAGAGCCTCTTTTTTGTTCATGTTTGTATCCCCTGCTGGGTCTACTACAGTGCCTAGCACATGGTAGGCATCCCCAAAGATTGGTTAAATTGTGTTAAATTGAGTAATTTGCCTCCATGTTATTAATTCTATTTTGACCTCTCTGCCATATACTGATATTTTAATTTCACTGCCTGGCATTTAGTAGATCCTTAGGGATTTTATTTAAATAAATACTTTACCAAAAGCTCCAAATGTTCTTCATAAACAGGCAATACAACTTCCTTGGTGTCTTCCAAAGTTTACAATGTTTTTATTGTTTACTCTTTGTACTAGTTTGTTTGCATTTTGGCTTCCTTGTGTCCTGAGGCAGGGTGGGATCCATTGGAGGTCAGAGGCCACATTCATTTTAGTTTCAAAGACTCATTATATTCCTAAAAACTTTGGAGCACACTGGTAATGAGCCATGATTCTGGAAAGCCCATCCGGCTCTGATTCTTCCTCAGGTTCAAGTGGGAACTTCTGTGGTACTTAAGTGGGTGATGGGACTTGGAAGGTAATGACGTTTCCTGCAATTAAATCATGTCCATAGCAGTCGCTTGCAATCCTGTAGGAACAATTATAAGGAATCCCCTCTCATTTGGCACAATGAAATATGAATATTTTTCTAACGGGCTAATTAGTGCAGTTATCATTTTTTTTTGGCCAAAAATGTCAATGTGTAGGATTTAATTAGTCTGCCCTAGGATTACAAGATAACTTCTTAGCTTAGTCACTCTGTCAGCATTTTCAGGATTTGGAAGGATGCCAAGAACTATCACCTACACATAAACTTCTAGAAAAATTACTATGAAGAACAGGTAAAGCTCCCCAAAATAAAATCTAAATTGTATGAGTGGAGGAGTTATGACCAAAGGAATACTTAGTTAGTGGAAAGTGTAAAAAAACAGGCCTTGACATCCCATTGCTCTTATTTCTACATTGCAGGACTTAGGTGGTTTAGATGTTGCAGTCTCAGATTTAGACTCTTTTGGTTTCTAGTAGCAGGACCTGATTCTACCTGGCTAAACTACATGGGAATTGATTGATAGGATGTCGGGTAATGAGCAGAAGGAAGGAGACTTGGAATAGCTCAGCCATGCAACATAGGGGATTAGGCAAGTTTCTGGGAGGTGGGTAATAGGGACTGTAGGGGGCAATCTCTTTAGGATTCTGCTGGTGGAATAAACATCTTACAAATAGTTTCAAATCTTTTGATTTTCCAGAAAAAGAGAGTTGGGTTGGCCTATGTCATGGAATAGGTTCAGTCAGGACCTCAGAATGTGTGACCTTATTTGGAATAAGGGTCTTTGCAGATGTAATTAAGGTAGGGTAGAGATGAGGCCATATAGGAAAGGAGTGAACTTTGCATCTAATGAGAGTGGTCTTATATGAGGCAGAAAAGAAGGAGACATGGACACACAGAGAAAGAAGTAATGTGCTATGGAGGCAGATGTCGGAGTGATGTGTCTACAAACTTAGGAATACCAAGGTTTGTCAGCAATTAACATAAGTTGCAAGAGAGGCATGGGACAACAATTTCTCTCTCAAGACTCCCCAGAAAGAACCAACCCTACTGACATCTTGATTTTGGACTAGGTCTGCCTAAACTATAAAAGAATAAGTTTTTCTTGTTTTAAGCCACCAAGTTTGCGGTAATTTGTTTCAATACCTTTAGGAAACTAGTACAGGTTTTATGTCCAGAGAGGTAGGGGACTTGATTGAAAGCCTCCTCGTAACTGTTTGCAATGGGCTAGAGGGACTTCCCCAAAAGAACTCCAATGGTTTTCCTCAAGGAAAAGAGCATGGATAAGTGGACAAAAACCACAATGTCTATTACATACCATAAACCTGAATTTCTATTTTCCCTGGGGAGTCTGAGGGACAAGGATGGGAAATGCATTCTCTAGCTCCAGCCTCAGGTATAATGTGAAGCCCACCGTCAGATTTTGCCAAATTACAAGTAGTAACCAGTCTTTTGTGGGAGAATTAGGGGTATTATTGATGACAAAAAATACAGACAGAAAGACAATGCGTAGGACAAAGGCCTAGTTTACATGGTCAGGGTATGATATAATATGGGTCAGGAAGGTGATCTCTGAAATGAATGAAAATTGACTACTGTATCAATTGAAAGGAGCTTGGAATAATGATCCCACCTCCTTCCTTGACTGGGTTACTGTGATAAATGTATGTTGAACATAGTCAACAGAATAAATTCTAGCCTGTGTCCAGAGAAATCACAAAGGACTAAATGGAAATTGTCTATCTTGTTTGGGTGATTCTACATTCCATTCCCTTTATATTCTGAGGTGTTTGGTGGCCAGAGAGATACCTTTGTGTTTGTTTCCTTTGCAGCTTTAACAATTGACAACAACTAGTATTTACTGAGGGTTTCTTATGAGCCAAGAACCATGCTAAATATGTTACACAGGCATTGTTTTATTTATTCCTTAAACAACTTAACATTGTTCATTTCATTAGTGGCTGACTTTTGGGTGTGAAAACAGAGATTTATGGAGGTTATATATTTGCCTAGGGTCACATAACTGGTAAGTGATGGTACCAGGATTCAAATCCCAGAGTCTTGACCCCCAAGCCTAAATTCTTGAGTAATTGTGTGGCTATTGTGTGTACCTTTATGTGAGTATATCTATCATTTCAATAAAGAATTAGTTTTTTTTTTGTGTTGTTGTAATATTTCCTTCAAAAGTCCAGAAGCTTTGCTCATGTGGCATATTCCTTGGAAACTTTCAAAAGTCAATGGAATGAACCAGAACTTTCTTCATGCCATGAAGTATACTGTCTGCTAAGCTAATCTCTTTCCTACTGGGGAATATGTATAATACCAACTGGTTTAGCTAGAATGAAAATCAATCATCAAGGCCAGTGACAATGCTAAAAAAAAAAAAAAAAAAAAATCAAAAGCAGTTAGCATACAAATGAAAGTGATTCCCTGTAACTCTATGTGGGACAAATTTCCTGAACCACATACCAATAAATCAAGGCTATGGAGGCTCAGTTATAAAGGAAGATAGATGGATTGAACAATTTTTTCTGATACAAATAAGCTGTTTTGTTCTATATATCTATCAGCTAGTTATTCAGGTCTAATTTGGGAATGTGTAAGTAAACATGCCCAAATATATTTAAATACACTTGCATTAAAAGTTGCCAAATAATGCTCCACATCAACACAAGCAAATTATTTCTGGAATCTTTCAAGTGCCTTTTGCATAACTATAATTAGAAATTCTTTGCTATAAAAAAGTAGTCTATGAGGATATCCCTCCCTCATCCCCCACGCCCACCCCCCACCAAACCCCGTTCTTTGAGGTCACATTTTTGTTGTTGTTTGTCAATAGAAGGCTTTTTGAATTCTTTGGACCTGCCTTTGGAACATACCTTCTCAGTTGTGTTGAGTGACTTTCCTCCTGGGATTCTAGAGATTCAGATGAAGCCAGACAGATAAAGCTGCTTCCAGTTTCCCTTATTCCAAGAAGCTGGCTGACCGCAGGGCCTTGGGACTCTGTCAGGTACTGAGGTAATTTGTATCAGGACTTTGGGGCCATAAATCAATAGAGAGGAGGAGGAGTGGGAGGCGAAGAGAGGAGAGGTGTGGGCGGCTGAGGAGGATGGAGAGAGGAGGAGGAGGAGGAGGAGGAGGGGAAGAGGGAGGAGGAGGAGGATGAGGAGGAGGGCGGAGCGAGGAGAGGAAGAGACGAGAAGAAGAAGAGAGAAGAAGAAGACGAATGATTGAGGGGATTCGGTTTATTCTTCTTATGCTCCTTATAATATCCTTCTCCTTCTCCTTCTCAATTGCCATTCCCCTTTCCATTTAATCACTTCTTCTTCTTCTTCTTCTTCTTCTTCTTCTTCTTCTTCTTCTTCTTCTTCTTCTTCTTCTTCTTCTTCTTCTTCCTTCAGATTTATTTATTTATTTGAGGAGAGAGCACACAAGCACACACAAGTGGGGGGAGGGGATGGGGGCCCAGATAATCTCAAGAAGACTCTCCACTGAGTGTGGAGCTGGATCACATTATGTGAGATTATGACCTGAGCTGAAATCAAGAGTCAGATGCTGAACCTACTGAGCCACCCAGGAGCTCTTAGGTTCTTTCTTCTTTTTAAATTTAAATTTTTATTTAAATTCAATTTAATTGACATATAGTGTATAATTAGTTATTAGTTTCAGAGATAGAATTTAGTGACTCATCAGTTATATATAACACCCAGTGCTCATTACATCAACTGCCCTCCTTAATGCCTGTCACCCAGTTACCCCACTCCCCACCTTCCCTCCAGTGACCCTCAGTTTATTTCCTGTGATTAAGAAGCTTCTGCATAGCAAAGGATACAGTCAACAAAACTAAAAGACAACCTACAGAATGGAAGAAGATATTTGCAAATGACGTAACAGATAAAGGGCTAGTTTCCAAGATCTATAAAGAACTTATTAAACTCAACAGCGAAGAAAAAAACAATCCAATCATGAAATGGGCAAAAGACATGAACAGAAATCTCACAGAGGAAGACATAGACATGGTCAACAAGCACATGAGAAAATGCTCCACATCACTTGCCATCAGGGAAATACAAATCAAAACCACAATGAGATACCACCTCACACCCATGAGAATGGGGAAAATTAACAAGGCAGGAAACCACAAATGTTGGAGAGGATGTGGAGAAAGGGGAATCTTCTTGCACTGTTGGTGGGAATGTGAACTGGTACAGCCACTCTGGAAAACTGTGTGGAGGTTCCTCAAAGAGTTAAAAATAGATCTGCCCTACACCCAGCGATTGCACTGTTGGGGATTTACCCCAAAGATACAGATGCAATGAAACGCCGGGACACCTGCACCCCGATGTTTCTAGCAGCAATGTCCACAATAGCCAAACTGTGGAAGAAGCCTTGGTGTCCATCGAAAGATGAATGGATAAAGAAGCGGTTTATGTATACAATGGAATATTACTCAGCCATTAGAAATGACAAATACCCATCATTTGCTTCGACGTGGATGGAACTGGAGGGTATTATGCTGAGTGAAGTAAGTCAATCGGAGAAGGACAAACATTATATGTTCTCATTCATTTGGGGAATATAAAAAATAGTGAAAGGGCATAAAGGGGAAAGGAGAGAAAGGAGAAAAAATAAGTGGGAAATATCAGGAAGGGAGACAGAACATGAAAGACTCCAAACTCTGGGAAACGAACTAGGGGTGGTGGAAGGGGAGGTGGGCGGGGGGTGGGGGTGACTGGGTGACGGGCACTGAGGTGGGCACTTGACGGAATGAGCACTGGGTGTTATTCTATATGTTGGCAAATTGAACACCAATAAAAAATAAATTTATATATAAAAAAAGAATCTCTCATGGTTTGTTTCCCTCTCTTATTTCATCTTATTTTATTTTTCCTTCCCTTCCTCTATATTCATCTGTTTTGTTTCTTAAATTCCATATATGAGTGAGATCATATGATATCTTTCTCTGTTTGACTTTTTTTTGCTTAGCATAATTACCTCTGGTTCCAACCATGTTGTGACAAATGGCAAGACTTCATTCTTTTTTGATGGCTGAGTAATGTATATATACACCACATCTTCTTTATTCATTCATCTGTTGATGGACATCTGGGGTCTTTCTATAGTTTGACTATTGCTGTTATAAACATTGGGGTGCAGGTGCCTCTTTAAATCACTATGTTTGTGTCCTTTGGATAAATATCTAGTAGTGCAATTGCTGGGTCATAGGATAGCTATATTTTTAACTTTTTGAGGAACCTCCACACTGTTTTCCAGAGTGGCTGCACCAGTCTGTATTCCCACCAATACTGAAAGAGAGTTCCCCTTTCTCTGCATCCTTGCCAACATCTGTTGTTTCCTGACTTGTTAATTTTAGCCATTCTGACTGGTGTGAGGTGGTATCTCATTGCAGTTTTGATTTGTATTTCCCTGATACTGAGTGATGTTGAGCCTTTTTTCATGTGTCATTTGTATGTCTTCTTTGGAGAAATGTTTGTTCATGTCTTCTGCCCATTTCTTGAGAGGATTTTTAAATTTTGTAGTATTGAGTTTGATAAATTCTTTATAGAATAGTATGGATACTAGCCCTTTACCTGATAAGACATTTGCAAATGTCTTTTCCCATTCCATAGGTTACCTTTTAGTTCTGTTGACTATTTTCTTTGCTGTGCAAAAGCTTTTTTTATCTTGATGAAGTCCAAATAGTTCATTTTTGCTTATTTTTCCCTTGCCTTTGAAGATGGGTCTAGCAAAAAGTTGCTGTAGCCAAGGTCAAAGAGGTTTCTGCCTTTTTTCTCCTCTTTGATATTGATGGATTCCTGTCTCACATTTAGGTATTTTATCCATTTTGAATTTTATTTTAGTGTAAGAAAGTGGTCCATTTCATTCTTCTGCACGTGGCTGTCCAATTTTCTCAATACCATTTATTGAAGAGATTGTTTTTTTTTCAATTGCATATTCTTTCCTGCTTTGTTGAAGATTAAGTGACCATAGAGTTGAGGGTCCATTTCTGGGTTCTCTATTCTGATACATTGATCTATGTGTCTGTTTGTGTGTCAGTATTAGGTTTTTTCTTCTAATCCACTCAGAGTTGGACCAAAACATACAAGTGTCGTGGAAGGCTCTGGGCAGGAGCATTTTTGAGCATAGCTTCACACTAGCAATATCAAATAAATGTTCAACATTTATTTAGAGTTATGAAAATGTTGAAAGTAGAGGGCCACTGGTGGTAGCTCTGAACATTTTCTTTCTTGTTCTAAGACATAACCCAATGTCTGTAAGGCATGGCACCCTGGGTAAGAGCTAAGAGTGTGGACTCTGGAATCCAACTGCCTAGCCTTCAATCTTGGCTTCATGTCCTGGTTTGTGACTTTGTGCAAGTTGCTTAATTTCTATGTACCGCAGTTATGTCTATAATAATAGTATTTAGTTTATAGAAGTGGATAATCCATATGGCACAATTAACATGAGTCCTAGCGCATAGGGATCCTACAAAAAAATGTTGTCTATTATTAATAGCCAAACAAAAGTCCTGCCCAGTAGAATCCTCCCTCTTGTAAATTTATGCCTTGCTTTTCTGTTGCGGAGTAATCTCTTACCTGAGCTTGGTCCATGTGATTTTGGTAGATGACTCTTCTTCTCTTTTACCCCCTACCCCAATTCCAGAGGTGGATTTATGGTCTGGATTTGACCTATCAATCTTCCATTTCCTCATGGCCATAGCAACTGGATGAATGGACCAATGAAACCCTGACCCGGCACTTCGGTAGAGCATTGGGAAGGAAAAGCTGATGTTGCTAGAATGCATGATGTAAGCCTGCAGATGCTAGGGTCACTGTGAGATAGGAAATGGAGTGAGAGAGAGAGAGAGAGGCTGAATCTTGAAATCATTGGGTCCTGGCATCCTTGAAGTCAGACTTACCACTGGACTTTTCAAACATTGGCACCAATAAATGCCCTTTTGATTAAGCTAGTTTGATTTAATTTCCAACATCTGAAACAAGGGTTAGCATATGCCTTGGTTTGTTTGGGACAGCCCTGGTTTATACCTGTTGTCTCAGCGAATTATAAATAGTGCCCTATTTCACTTTCAGAAATGTCCTGATTGAGAGGATAAATTATATGGCCATCTTATTTAAACCCCAAAGTCTGTATTAATACAGTAGCACTGGAGGAAGACCCTTGTGGAGTCCCACCTCCCAAAGCCTTCTCAAATTTCACTCACATACTGTGTTCTCACTGGGCAGAGCTCTGGTGGATACACTCGTCTGCATCCCTAACAAGGGTTTAGGGCCCCTTCTAGATGGTACCTACTACAGTGACCCCCTTCTATTCCATTGCTGACTTTTAACCTACAGCTACTTAACTGTACTTAGGGCTCTCGTGCTCTTGTCCTGGTACTGACAAGCTGAACGTATCCAGTTAAGCAATTAGACTTCCAGTCAATCTTTCTCTCTCCCTGTCTCCTCTCCTTTTCCCTTGACTACTCACACTTGTGTGCACATGCACATATATACACACACGCAACTCTGGATTGAGTAAAGACCACCAGCTCCTGTCCCTTATCTCATTACCCTGTTTGTTTATTTTCCAGTTGTGTTGCAGGGGATAGGTTTATGCTGGGAGTTGGATGGGCAGACAAATAAGATCACCAGGATCATTTTAGGCAGTAGAAAACACATTGATCTCACTTGCGTTAAGTGATGTTGGCTTCTTTGAATTTCTTGTTTTCCCCTGTTGATGATAGATAATGCAAGCATCCAAAGGCAGATATCAGAGGCAGAGCATTGGTCCTGACCCAAGCTTCATCCTTACTGACAGTATAACCTTTAGGCAAATCACTTCTTACCTAAGTCTCCATTTGCTTCACTATTAAATGGATTTAAGAGTGTCTTCTCTGCCTATCCCACAAGGTTGTTTAGTGTTGAAACACAATAATACATTCCACTGTGGTTTATAAGCTGCTCTATCAATGCAGGGAACTGAAAACTGTTGTCATGCTATGGCAGTTTTCCTCACATCTCACATGGAACTTGTTTTGTTATCACCAGCATTCAAGAGGTAAGTCAGCAAGGTCCTAGTCCACCATCAGGCATATATATATATATATATATATATATACACACACACACACACACATATATACACACACACACACACTTATATCGGGAGACATTAAATTATTTATCTGGAAAAAGGTTCTTGTTTAAGGCAACATGAGTTAATAATAACATCCACTGGAGATCCCTGGGTGGCTCAGTGGTTTGGTGCCTGCCTTTGGCCCTGGGCGCTATCCTGGGGTCCCGGGATCGAGTCCCATGTTGCGCTCCCAGTGTGGAGCCTGCTTCTCCCTCTGCCTGTGTTTCTGTCTCTCTCTCTGTCTATCATGAATAAATAAATAAAAATTTTAAAAAAATAACACCCATTGTTAATATTTATTGAACATTTACTTTTTTTTTTGCCAGCCCTAGGGCTAAGTACATTTTGTGCATTATATCATTTGAATCCTCACAATGATGTGACATGTAGAAATTAAAACAATAATTGGCAGAATCAGGATTCAAACCTACATCTGTTTGATACCAAAGCATTTGCTTGTAAAGGTGATGTTATTCTGCTCATTTTGTACATAGGGAAGAACAGTCAGGAGCTCTGGCTTCTATTTCCCTATCTGCCTCTAATGAACCAGGTGACCCTGGACAAGTCAGTCTACTGAAAGGGCCTTTTTTGCCGTCTCTGACAAATGAGGGCTGGGTCTCTTGAGGTTCAATGATTTTATGATTCTAGATATTTGGGCTTGGGATCAGGAGTTCAAATTTTCTTTAATGTCAGAAGGACTAAATCTTTCCTTGTGGGTGGGGGGATGAATTTTATCACAAAAATCAGTCACCAAAGCCTCTAGCCGCAAATCAAGAATAAAGAAGGGGTGGTTTGTAGGTGCAATGAAGGAGAAGTTCCTCCTGCCAGATATTTAGAAAATGGTGAAATTTGCATTGAAAGTATATTATTAGTAGTAGAAAATAATGATTAATGCCATTTCATGTTCCTTTCACAAGTCATGGTAGATAATGAACAATGATAACACTATGCATGATTGCTGATCCTTGTGACATTCAAAACAGATTCAAAGTTCCTCTTCTACATACAGGACTCAGTTAGGGCGCTATATTAAATTCAAACTTAGGGATCAGATTTAAAATTCAAATGCATATCCTTTTTGCATATCTATTTTGACACAGCATTACAAATTACTCACTGTAATATGAATTAAAGATGGACTTTTGCACAATGGGGGAAACATTAAAAAATCCTATTTAAATTTAAATCCCCTTTTTCCCTTTTCAAATTTCCCCCCCATATTTACCCCTCCATATATCTGCTAATTATCAGAAGTATTGCTGTTTAAACAGTAATTTGTTCATTCACATTTTATTATTTTTTTTCTGGTAGTGACTGCCAAGAAGCAATGTTGATATCTTGAATTACAATTAGCTCATTGTGATGTTCTTAAATGAGAGAATTTTAAAAGTACTTTGTCCTATCTACATTTTAGTATTTACCTAATGTACATAGTGTAGAAAGAACTGATGTCAAAAAAGGATAGAGTGGCAAATGTGCTTTTAAGTATATTATAATAGAGCCAGTCAAATGTGCAAAATGACAAATTAAATTTAATGTTCAGGTGCACTGCCAATTTGTTTTGGGGGTAAAAAGCAGCACCCTTTTCTAACCCGATAAGAATTAATCAGATTTTAATTACTCGATGTGCAACCTGGACTGTTTAGCACATTTATGCCGAGTAATCACTGGGGCATCTCAAGCCAAATGGCTGAAAATTTCCATCTTTTAAATTATGGGTATGGTTCTCTGTTAATCATTTTTGGACCTTCTATTTTTTTTTTTTTTTTTTTGCAACTTCATTTCTTCTATGACACTAATAATTTCCTTTGGGTTTTCTTTTTTAATGGAGGGGAACAATTTGCTATTTTGTATAAATGAAAGTAATGCCTGTCTCAGTGCTCAGGCCATAATGTTGTTTTTCCAGTTTTGTGGAAATATCCTCCCTGCTTTCATCTACCAGGGAAACTCCCGGAGGTTAGGGGCACAGTTTGTCACTATAGAGATGGAGCCTGACATCTTGGCCTCATTAACGTGGTGCTATAACAAAGCGAGTGAACCTCAAACCTAATTTAGCAAAACAACCAACCCCATAAAAAAGGGCAGGACAAGAAAATCAGAGGTGCTTTCAATAAACTTTTATTATTGAACTTAAAAATCTTTCTTAAAATTGCCAGAAGCTTCCTAGCCTTCTGCTGGTACTTAGGAATTTCAGCTCACAAATGCTAGCAAAGTTACCACATCAGGCTCAGTAGATACAATGAAATCCAGAATTGCATTCATTTTTGTGCTTTTTCAATTCCTGGAGGTCCTTGTTTAGCCTTCAATAAAATCAACCCTGGACTAATCAATGAAAAATTGCAGAGAATATGAATCCTGCAAAATCAATAATTCGTATAATAATTACACAAGTATATTAGATAAGCATGGGTAGTGCATAACCAAGCAAATCCCAAGGAACGTGCTCTTGAAATCTTTAAAACTCAGCCAGATATGGTGAACTTTCACATACCTTGCTCTGGCTTAGGATGATCCTGGCGTTTAATAGAATATTGTAAAATTTTCCTCAATTTATGCAAGTTAAAAAATTAACACATATTACTTCTGTTGTGTGAGTAGGAAAATTTAAATGAACTTTAAAAGAAAAGAGACTTGGTGGTTCCAGATGCAGGTTCCCATCCTATGTCTGAAATACCACATCTACTCTCTTTCCCCCCGACAGTTCACATAGGGAATTCCAGTAACTGCTCATGGTTACATTGTCATCATCCACCCCAAAACTCCTTCTCCTTTACCAGCTCAGGTGGCTAATCTCATTGTTTTCCTCAACCCAAAGCTGTGGTGTCATGAAGAGCCCTGAAGCAGAACCAGCAGAGTTATGATTGTGCTTAAAGCCCTATCAGTCTCTCTCAGCCTCAGTTCCCTTGTCTCTAAAATGGAGGTTACAAGATTGCTGAGTATATAAGGTGAAACCTTGGAGGGGCTTCTAAACTGTTGGCCTCTGTAGACCCTGGATGATTTCCTGACATGGACTAGGTTTATCTCTGAGTAGGGGAGTCACGGCGGATGCCTATGATGGTGAATTTTATGTGTCAACCTGACTGGGCTAAAGGATGCTCAGATAGATGGTAAAATATAAATTCTGGGCCAAGAGCCTACAATGAATCCTCACCTTTTTTGGGAGCCTTATCTGTGTGGCTTCCTCTTTCCATTAGGTAGCCCTACCAATTTCGGTCACTTTAGCCACCTGGAACTCTTCTCATTGCTTCCTCGGCTCAGTGAGATTGCCAATCTCCACTCAGCCTCACGTTGCGTGTTTCCTTCTGTTCAATGTCTTAAAACAGCTACTTTATACACTTTGCCCAGTTGTAGAATTGTCTTTTGCAGGAAGCAAATCTGGTACTGGTTATTCTGTAATAACTGAAGCAAAAGTTTTTATCTAGGTTATTTTGCTCTAAATTGTACACAGGTTATTAACACTGGCAGTGTTAATACACTGAGACTTTGTCTTCTATCACTACTAAAATCTACCCAAAAGGAAGTGAATTTGATTTGAAAAATAAATACTCAACACAATGAAAGATGCTGATTTCAAATTGTAAGTTTCAACTACTGTAGAATGAGGATGCCCTAATCTAAGAACACAGAGAAGACAATCAGATAGAATTGCTACTCAATAGGATTTTCAGGCATAATTATGAAATTAACCAACACCCCTAAGGTTTTAAATTAAAATGTCTAAATTTAGACTGTGACTTCACACATGTAGCAACATCTTTGTAACTCCATGTAATATAAACCATTATTTTGAAAATAAACACTAAATAAAGCACTCTCTCTCTTCTATTATCTATCTATCTATCTATCTATCTATCTATCTATCTATCTATCTATCATCTATCTATCTATCTATCTATCTATCTATCTATCTATCTATCATCTATCTATAATCTATCATCTATCTGTTATCACCTACCTCTCACTCCTTGTCTTTTTCTGTAACTTTTATTGAGCAGTTACGGTATGTTAAGTGCACTACATACCACATCATATTTAATCTTCACAAAAAAACCCTATGAGGTTAAGTAACCTTCCCAAGATTACTAATAATCTTGGGAAAGTCAAGGATCAAATCTAGATAGTTGATACTGTTGTTGTAAGTGCTCCCAGTAATAGGGAGGATGTGGATCCTTTTAGGGAAAGACAGTGAATTCTGAAAGAAAGTTTACAGTCTGTACAATAGATATCTGATGTTCCTTCTACACTTGTGACAAGTTGTGGTTTGTGGGTGCATTAGTAAGGGTACCCCTAGATAGAATCCACTAAATTTATTCTCACATTGTACAAAAATGACCTAAAATATAGATGAGGAAGGAAATTTGCCACATCACAGTTTATTGTTTGCTCAAGATTATAATATTCCCCCTCCAAACATGTCTTGCCTCTCAGGAGAATCTTTCATGACTCATTATGTTGTAAGAACATACTAGCTCCAATATAAGCATCCAGTCTTCAAATCATGGCTCATTTCTTATTTCTCTTCTCTTTGTGTGCTTCTTCATCTTGCCCAGTCCCATAGTTGTATCTTGGTATAATCTTATAATCTACAACATCACTTATGTCCATATGAAATGAACAACGCAACATGCATTAAAAAGAAAAAAAAAGGATCAATTTATGGTTACCAGTGTATACCATAGCAAAAAGTTTATCATTGCCTGCCTGTGTCACGTGGCTTATTGGTACTCAAAACTATTGAGTTCATTTTTAAGAAGACTCTCACATTTTTGGCTTATGTTTTTCTTTTTTCTCTTTCTTTTTTAATTGGAGTTCAATTTGCCAACATATAGCATAACACCCAGTGCTCATCCCACCACGTGCCCCCTCAATGCCCATCACCCAGTCACCCGGCTTATGTTTATCTTTTGTGTTTTCACTTCCTCTGGTATTTCTAGAGCGCAACTGCAGGAAGAAAACGATGTTTGATGATGCCAGTAAAGCAAGCTAAGGAAGTAACAAAGAAGAAAACAAGAGCCACAAATAAGAATAATGTAAAGATAGAAGTTACTCTCATTGCTCTTAAATCCACAAAGGAGAATTCCTGGAACAATTTGCTGGTTTATTTAGTAAAAAGTGTGCAGTTTATAAAAATATAAACTGTTAACTGTAAATATAAACTGTTGTGATACATATCTTCCCTTAAATTAGTTAATGAAACTCTGTGCAGAGAGAAGCTAGGGGTTGAGATCAGATCATGTCACCTGTCACCTTGTTGGTTTACTAGGTTTATCTTGACTGGTTCTTTGAAACTCCATTAACCTGCTTTCCATCTAGAGTCAAAGACATGATCTGCCGTTGAACTTAAAAAGAGTTTTTGCCATTAGAAACTGTAAGAAGCAGAGTGTGGGTTTTGTTTTTCCAAAAGAACCTCTTATAGGGCTGGGACCAGATCTTATATTGCTTTTCTTATTTCTCCACTGTTCTTGGAACTGGCCTCTGTACCCAATTACTATTTAATAAATACCTGTCTATTGACAGACTTTCAGACTCGGAAATGTTAGTCGTTTCCATTTATTTATTTATTTATTTATTTATTTATTTATTTATTTATTTATTTATTTATTTATTATTTTTTATACTTTTCCCTTCACCCTCTGGGTTCTTTTTTTTTTTTAAGATTTTATTTATTTATTTATTTATGAGAATACACAGAGGGGAGAGAGAGAGAGAGAGGCAGAGACACAGGGAGAGGGAGAAGCAGGCTCAATGCAGGGAGCCCAACGTGGGACTTGATCGCGGGTCTCCAGGATCACACCCTGGGCTGAAGGCAGCGCCAAACTGCTAAGCCACACGGGCTGCCCAGTCGCTTCCTTTTAAATAATGTTTTACTTGTCTTTGACCTGGGAAGGTATCTAAATGCATTTAGATGCTAGCTAAATTAATTTTATATCAGTAGCTAAGATGCTTATTAGGTATATAATCTTATAAATACAAAAGATATCTCTTATAGTGAGAAGACTTTTTTTCTCTGTTAAAAACTAAACTCTGCAAAGAAGATTTTGTAAATTTTCAATAGGATTTGAATGTTCATATATATATGTGTTCTTAATATTCTTTTGGGGACCTAGATGTAGTAGGGCAGGGGGACTTTTTTTCTTCTTTCAAGGTACATTGAATAACAGAAAAAAAATCTCTTGAGGGTAACATAAAGAGTCAACATAGTATTACACTCATTAATTCCACAAAGATTAAAAAGCATAAAAATTTGTATTATCAATTTATACAGAGAAGCTGGGGGAGGAAGGAGTGAAGGCTTTGGGTCCCTTTGAATGTTTTTCACAAACATCTACCCACAAAAGCTTCAATAGCAAGGTGAAGTGATGGATGGTAGATCCCAGGGTCTGCTATCCCAACTTGAATTTTGCATCGTAGACTCAATTATAAAAATAATATTTATCTATCATGAGTTAAATAACAATTTTAATCTCCAAGCTTTCAACTACAATTGAAGTTGTGGGATAACAAACCATATGTACACTATGAATTTGGGTATTTTCTGGCATCATTTTTTGTACCCTTATAGAATAATAATACTCTAGTTTGAAAAACATGGTTCTGTAACACCTTATATAAATATTATTACAGTGAACTTTAATTATTTTTTCACATTGTCTACTCCATTACATTCTGAGTTCCTTGAAGTCAGGGACTGGATCTCATTTTTTCTCTGTGTTATCAGAGGCTAATTTAGTGCAACACAAACAATAGCATATGGTACTTGTTTGCCAAATAGAATTAAATTAGGGCATATTTTATACTTGGGCAGTGAAAGGTTCATTTAGACTGGGAGCATCTTTGAGGAAAATGACTCTGGTGATAATTGTTGACAGTTCATCTTTTTTAGTTTATAAGATGTGTTGTGGTTTAAATGAAAGCAACTTTGGAACAGTTGCCAAGAGAAAGTCAACTTGGCTGAACATGCCTTCTTGGAGCAGGTCTCCAAGGCACAGTCTGAAACCACCTGGAGCACATGGGGCCATGACACGATCAAAAGAAGTTTGACTTCTCATCAGTTTTTACATAAAAATGTTACATGAATCTCTAGACTTTATTAAAAAAAAACAATCTCTAGACTATATTAATCTGCTAGGGCTACCATAACAAAATACCACAGGCTTAAACAATAGACATGTATTTCTTATAGTTCTGGAGGCTGGAAGTCCAAGATCAAAGTGTCAAGAGGTTTGCCCAGTTCCTGTTCTTTCCAAACACATTGATTTCTCTGTCATTTCCCTTTCAGTGAATTCCCTCTCTTCCTCCCTCTGGATAATTTGTGTTGAAGTTACCCAGTATTTGTTTCTGTTGTTCAAAGTCATAACAACTCTATTCATTACATGATGTTTACCATTGTCATAAAACTCTGGTCTTACATATTTACATGTGGGTAGAATTTCTGAACTTCAAGAACTTGTAGCCAAGATACATTGTTATCAGTGCCTCACTGGTGTGGTCTGGGATGAGTCACAGCATCCGGTGGCTGCTTTTTAAAAGGTTTTGCTTTGATTGGTCCTTTTGGAAAATCACTGTGTTATTATTATGTTAAATGTCATTTAGTTCTGCTCTAATTCTTCATTCTCATTGTTCTTCTGTGGAGATGCTAAGGATAGGAAGGTCATGGGGTCTTTTCCTCTGTGAAAGTAGGACCTGGATTAAAAACTCAGAGTACTGTTGTATTAGAGGGATGGTCCACTATGTCCCTGTTCTTTGGACACTGATCCAGAATATATTGAAGTAGCAAAGGACTGCACCATTTTGTATACAAATATTGATAAAGCAAGGTAAACAGAAAAACTAGGTGGTAGGTATAAAACCAATCTTCTGCGTAATGAGCAACCAGTCCTTTTGCGGGACAATAAATAGTCAGGAGAGTAAGATATCTTTTAAAAAATTTTTGGCACAAAAAAAGATGCAGAGTATCAAAGCCCCCAAGGATGCTTTGCTTCTATAGATGCTCATGGTCTTAGCCAGTCAGGGCCAAGCACCATGTGAAGAGGGAGCAGATTCTTTGTGCAGCTCTGAAGAAGCAAAGGACTGCCACAGGTGCCTGTAATGGCTGGGAATACCAGCATGGGCAGAGCTTCAAAGAGAATTGGAAACCATCAGTACTTATTACAAACAAAAATAGAGAAATAGAACAGGTTTTGGTTCTAGAAGCACATAAACTCTAAACTTTATTATAGTCAAAATTTTCCCCTTCCAAGTTTAATTTTATTTTTAAAGTATAAAGTGATTCTGGATACATTGCCTTGAATGACTGTCAAATTCTTGAACGTGAGAAGGTTGACTGTTAGATCTAGGGCTACTGTAATGAGTAACATTGCTAATTGTGGTCCATAAACAACCTACAGACTCCTAGGGCTTAGAAAAGGTAAGAGGGGATGGGATAACCCCAAAGTACCTAAACCTACACTATTATAACAAAAGACAAAGGCTGGAGTTAATTATTATATTATCTTTGATCTTTGGAAGGCTCCTTCTTTTATAGCAGTCCCCTTAAATGCTGGACATTAGCTTTACTTCCTTATTTTCCAATTCCAAATGATGTTTTTAGAATAAATATTTATTTCCATGGAATAGACTTTGCTTATGTACCATTTTAGAAATTTACTCTTGAGGTCACAATTTCTTGAAAGGGTTAAGATCTTTAACAGAAGCTTTTTGATAGGCAATTTTTGTTCTTGGAGAAAACAAGGGCTACTTTATTCAGGCTCTATTTGAAAATTAAATGTCTAAACCTGAACCTTCCTCTTACCCCCCAAATCATTTTCTCTGGTGTTCTAGTTGATCTCATTGCTAACCATTCTTCAAACCCTTCTGAGGATTTTAAAAACACCTAGTTCTCTGAATTTCAATACAGTTTACTTGAAATACTTAGAGTGGTTTCCATTTTCCTGCACAAATCCTTTCCGATACAGTGAGTATGTGAGCATAATATAGCAGGGTACAGAAAGAGGAGGCGAGGCATCACAGACAGACTTGTCTTGATTTTCAATGTTGCCGAGGGCTACTGTGTTTACCTTCAATCAGATGGGGACAAGTTAAAACTATGTGTGCAAGACATGTCAGATAGGCACGCACACAGCTGACCCAGAACAATGTTCTTAGGTGAACCATTACAATTTTATATCTATACACCTAGATAACATCAGTCTTGAGTTTTTATCCTATAGAATAATTGAAATTAAGCTTTGTTCTGGTGGATTCTTCAGCCTTGTGTGAAAGACAGGCAACACTAAGTGTCCCCAGGCTATTTTAGTAGTTACTTGGCTGGAGCTGAGTGGTTTGGATCATCTGTTTCTTACAGGGATGGAATGCAAGGCTGGTCAAGCTGGATCACTAAGCATTAGCAGACAGAATTGGCTGGTGGTATGCCCACTTCTATCATACCATGCTTATTCTTCCAGAAGTTGTTCATTTGGTTAAAGAGATGACCTTCAATGGTATAAATATGGACTTAAAAAAAAAAATCAGGAGTATACTAGTAGCTATGCCAGAATAAATTATTTTATTTATTTGTTTACATTTCCCATCACTCACCACAAAAACATAAGCTTCTTGATAGCAGGGACCTTGTATGTTTTACTGTATCCTTAGTAAATAAAATGCTTTTATCTATTCAAATCATTTAGTAACTAAATATTGAATAGGTACTATGTCCCAGATACTAGACTAGGCCTCGGGGGTGTAACAGTGGGAAGACTTGGCTTTAGAGGTTCATTAGTAGTAATAGGGAAAAATTTCATTAGCAAGACATCTTTTCTATAGTTGGGGTTTAAAAATAAAAAAAAAGTCACCATCTTTTTATTATGTACGATGTGTAATAACACTGTTGGAGACTGATAGGGTGCCAGATATGGCTTTTATTTTACCTGTTAAAGGAGATTTATAGAGAGCTCAGAGAGGCTCAACAGCTAAACATTTAGATTTTACTCTAATTGGAAAGGAGAATTTAATTTTACTGATAATTATAGGGGAATAAAGAGTGCACTTAAGTTGAAATTAAAAAGTAAAATAGTAAACCAGTTAAGTTCATCATAATATTGTAGTTTTCCCCTGATAGTTTGCATTATATGATCATGTCCATGATCTCATAGAATATATTAAATTCTATGGTTTATTATAAAAAGAATATTATACTATGCAAGTTGATGAATAGATAGATGTAAAAGAATACTTTGTGTGTGTGTGTGTGTGTGTGTGTGTGTGTGTGTGTGTATGTGTGAAAAGATTGAGCTCTTTACCTTGGAACGGATTTGAAAATTGGGTCACCTTATCCGTTTTGTTCATATTGATGGAATATGGGTCACTGACGTCTAGCTTTGTTTAGCTCTTCTTGCTCCATTTTGACAAAATGATAAAGAAGCTAATTACTAAACTACTCAGCTAACAAAGATGAGGGAATCACCTTCTCAAAAATGGAAAAGCACCTTTTCAAGTATATTGAAGGCCCATCAAATTCAGACTTGAAATTTTTCCCACTTTAGAGCCTTGCTGAAGAGGTATGTATTGAGGGGAATGTAGCTCCAAATAGCTCCCCAGCCTGGGTGTTGGAGGGTGAAGACCCCTGTGCTTGGAAAAATGCTCCATCAGAGCAGGGAAAATGTCTCTGAAGCATCCGTTATATATTTACTGAATAAATGAGGGAAGCTTGGCAGCATCATCTTGGAGTAGGGATCCTGATCTTTCTGAACTTATGTTTCTATTTGCCTGTACCTGAATTTCATGTGTGATCTGGATGTGTAACGGGGGCAACTTACTTCTCTCAGCCTCAGGTTCCCCACTTATAAACTGGAGATTCTAACGCTCCTCTATTACCAAGAAGGAATAAAAATTCTCCATGAGAATGACCTAACCTCTTTGGCTCTGCAAATATGGTCATTTTGCTATCACCCAGCTTCCCTTCAAAGAAGGCTGAGTGCATGTCTTCATTACGAGAAGAAAATAATTTATTACTTTCTATGTTCCTCACCTTATACCTGTGACTTTTCCTACTTTCTCTTTCTCTGTGCCTCTTCCTTCTCTGGCTCTTTAAAACTCGGTGTTCTTCAGATTTTCTTTCTCATGATATATACTCTCATTGGTTGGTCTCATAGATTTTTCTAGGTTTAAGTACCTGACCATGTCCAAATTTACATTTCTAGCTCAGTCTCATGTCCCTCTCCCTGAACCCTAGACTGGTATATGCAGCGACGTTCTCTATTGTCACTTGGATGTCTGTGGCAGAGGCAGGCTAGTTGCTTATCCAACCCGGCTCCTCTTCCTGGGCACACAGTTAGACTATCATTGCTTTCTTCTTCTTTATTTAATGTGAGATCAACTAAATGAGCACTAGCCCCTGGTCTGATGTGAGTGGAGATGATAGGCATCATTTCCATACATCTCTGTCTTCTGTCTTCGTGGCTGGAAGAAACGTTCTCCAAGATGGCAGCGTCATAATAGGAGAGGAGTCTGGATTCCCGAGTCACTCCTTGAAGGAGAGCTTCCCAGGAGAGCTGCCCAAACTGCACTGGGCTGTAATATGAGCCAGGAATAAAAGTTTGTTAAGCCACTGAAATTTGGGGGTTGTTTGTTGCCATAGCAGAGCTTGACCTTTCTTTATTAAAATGGTGTCCCCTAGGCACTGTGAGCTCAGCAGGTAGTCTACTTTCCACCTCGGTTGGTGGCACCATCCTCTTTTTAGTCACCCAATTCACAGTCCCCTAGTCCTCAGCCAAATCCAATTAATAACTAACTCCTGTGGATTTTAACTCCCTTATTTTTTCTTGGAAGTATCTCTTTGTTTTGTTTTTTTTTTTTTTCTTTTTTTTTGAACCATTACTCTGATCCAGGCTCTTGCATTTCTTACCTACTTGTTGATTTGAATGAACTTAAAACAAACAGGATGCATCCTATTAGAATAGTGGGTCATTATTAAAAGGCATTCCCAGCAGGGAACATAAGAGAATGTGGTGACAATGTAACATGTAACAATACAGTTGATGTCTGGAAACCAGTAAATCTCCAGATCACTGATGAAGGAAGTGGAGACCTCCCTGGCCTTTGCTCGGTGCTGATGATGCCTGTATACAAAATAAAAAAGGACCCCATGCGATGCACAGATGGACAAGTGAGGCTTAATGCAATTAACCGTGGACACCTGGATACTTCCTATCTACCGTCTTCCACTTTATCTTTTCATCCACTCACGCGTGCTTTTGATAAAGGGTCACAATGCCAGCTGCTTACTGAGCGCAGATCAAAGCTGGAGCGATAGTCTGGCAGGGGTCTTCTTGCTAAGCTTAACCTTACCTGGGAGAGTCAGTTAGCTCAAAACACTTCTAATCACCTGTGATCCCTCCTTACATCTCCTGCAGAGTGTGGCACTGTAGTTGACAGCGCCCACGCTCCCCTGTCCGTTTAGTGATGCTCCCTTTACAAAAGCAGCTCTTGGTTTTATCAACCTACATTCCCTCTCCCACGAAAAGGAAGCCCCACTTTGATCGTGCCACTCCTGCTTCGAGGCCCCTCCTGTGCAGCGGCCTTCATTTTCCTTATTTCTGTGGCGGTTCTCTCTCCTCCAAACCTCAGCACACATTCCCACTGAATATTAAAAAAAGAAAATTAAAAAATAAGCCCATGTTTTAAAAATGGGGTTCTTCTTTAAATAATTCATCAGCAGTCCACAGCTTTGGTCTTCCCTATAGAATAAAAAGATTCTATTGAAACCAAGGAACACAGAGGTGATTTTGAGGTGTATGGATGGACAGCTTTGTGCCCGGTTTTATAGGAAAGCTTGTGATTATTAGAGGCTTACACCAAGATGCAGTGACTGAACTTTCCTCGCCCTCCCCAGTCAGGTATCTGGGGGACATCTCTGCACCTGGAACTGTTTCCCATATGAGTACAGAGTTGGCCATGCTCATCATTTTTACTGCTGACCTTCTTCTGGGCCCCTTCCTCTCTACTTGTTTCCTACCTTGAGCCTGGACTTTTCGGGCAGTTGTTATATTGTCTCCCCCTTCCCCTTCTAGCTAAACCGGCCACATGCAACAGACAATGATGTCATCTATATTCCATGGGAATGACGGCCATTCTGGAGCCTCTTCCAAGAGTATTTGCTTTTAAAGCACTATTTCTACCTGCAAAATGAGAGACTGGGCTCCCATTAGAGAAATTTAAGGTGAAATGATTACAAGAGGGGGTTGAAGATATTTTTAAGAAGAATATTCTCCCTGAAATCCTTTCGTAACCTGTAACTCTATGCGGGTGGGTGGGTGGGTGGGGGGACCGTCACTATCTACTGTGAGGCTGGTTCCATTAGCATCTCATTATCTGTCCTAGGGAAATAGGTACAGTGCTACCTTCCATCTCCTGAGTATTCCCTATGTAAAAAGAACAAAGACTTTTTAAAAAAGGGGGACATAAATGAGGAAGCTGTTCTCTGTTTTCTTCTTGTCTACTGTGCATGCATCCATGTAACTTCCTATCTCCATCCTTTGGATATGTCTTTCTCCACGTCAGGAATTCCTCTCTTCTCGCCTTCATGCCTATCTTTCAAGTGCTGCTCCCCCAGTGAGGCTCTCCCTGGTTCCTCCCATTGGAATGGTTGGAATGGTTTCTTTTCTTTATTTATATCTTGAGCACAACATTTGGCAACACTTTGCATTTTCGTAATCTCTAGCACACTGAGGCACAACTTCTTGACACTCTGCAAAATTCAGTGTAGTGGGCCACTTGTTTGGTTTTACAAGCTCGGAGCAGTAGAGTCTCAATCACTGCAGTTGGGTGGGGCCACCTAGTTTACATTTCTGTGCATATGATACTATCTATTTTTTTTCAATTTCATTTACATTTTTTTGTATTTTTTTATTGGAGTTTGATTTGCCAACATATAGTGTAACACCCAGTGCTCATCCCATTAAGTGCCCCCCCTCAGTGCCCGTCACCCAGTCACCCCATCCCCCTGCCCACCTCCCCTTCCATTACCCCTAGTTCATTTCCCAGAGTTAGGAGTCTCTCATGTTCTGTCATATGATACTATCTAAAAGGGGACCTTTATCTTAGGACTTAATAGAGGTAATAAAGATGTGCGTCAAATCATTTTTGCAACACTATGGCATATAAATAAGTAAATGATAACTGAACTCATGTTATGGAATGACAGCATGTGGAGTTAGCAGGCAAAATTATTTATCAATAACGAATTATACATGAAATATAGGGGGATTCTGATATTGGCCAATTTCCTCCTCACTAAGGGATTGATAAACTGCTCAGTAGTGTGCCCAACAGAAAGGTTTCTGGTCCTCAGTGGATATTTTTTCCTCCTTTTTCTATCATCCAAATTCTCCTGGCTCTTGGATTCCTTCTGTGTGTTCCTTATTGTTTTGATTCCGTATCTGCATGAAACTGTTTCTTTCTTCTATCAGAGCCCTTAATACTATTTACAGAAAACCTATTGTCCTTGGTTTTTTCATTTGCTCTTATGTTCTGCAAAATTACCCTACTTTTCCCCTTTCCATACTTTGTTTTTCTGTAGAGGTGGGAAGTCCCCACTCCATACCCTTGTATCGTACATAACAGGAGCTTCTTGATTGGGATCTGAGCTGAAAGAAGGTTCTCTCTTGGGGCACACTGACAAGGTATCTAAGACACCCTCACTTTTTCCTCATCATTCCTCAAGGAGCTCTGATGTGCTGCTGCCATCTGCCATGGGCATTACTGCCTTAGTACACCATACCCAACCTCCTGTGAAGCCCATCCCATGACGGTGTTTGTGGCTGTGCCTTATCTCTTCTACTAGACAGTAACCTCTTGAAGATATCAACAGTATTGCATTCAATTTGTATCCTCCAGGGTCCTAACAGTCATGCATAGGGTAGATGCTCCTGGAATGTTTAATGGATTGAACTGCATTAGCTATTACTCTAAGTGCACAAAAAGGGGTGCTAGAGCTCTGAAGAGCCTTAATTCACCTCATGGGGTTACATGAAGATCTGTCAGACTTAGTTTATACATCCCAGCTCTCCATGGGTAAAGTCAATGCCAATTAACGATGAGCTTCTGCATTGGAGAGAAAACGCATTTTCACCTAAAGGCTGATCAGTTTCTTTTCTGCTGTATATCTCAGTGATCATAAAGCAAGAAGACCCCTGGGACTCTATTCTATTTAGGCAAAGGCAGGTGTGCTGGGAAGCTTTATATTTACACACAAACACAGAAAGCAGGGCTTATTTTTGCAATTACTTGCGAAGCTTGCCCATGTTTTCCAGCATGTAAATTAGGACTTGAAGGAAAACATCTAATTGCATTTCGCTCCAACTAATTGCCAACTCAAAATTTTAGATTAGTGTGCACACCATACTTAATTTTTTTGTTGTTATTAATAACACATTGAGCGTGGTAGGATGAAAAATAATGAGATGGAACTGAAAAGACTTGAGGGCTGGCCCATTAAGGAAATATTTTGGGAAGGGTGGTAGGGAAACTTTGAGGAATGTGGACAAAGCCATGGCTAAAATGCCAGACAAAGATTGCCTGGGTATCACACTCCTTTATTGGTTTGCTGGTAAAGATTAGATGGAGAGGAAAAAATAGAGATGGCATTTGGAGTCATTGCCTGTGTTTTGCCACAAGGAGGGGCCATGGTTACAACCATAGATGTGTCCTTGACTTGTATTATACCAGTAGCCTTTCCTGCATGAAAAACAAAACCTGCTTAAAAGAGCTTTTTAAAAAATATGCTACACATCCAGAAAGAATGGTATGGTCTTTTGTGAGTAATATAAACATACTGTGATATCCTTACGTTATCAAATGAACATTACAAAGCATGACAGAGTCACAGCCACACACACAAAAATAAGGACACATTAATGTTGACTGGAAATAAAAAGGGAGAAGCTTTTTCACATGTTGTCATGAAAAGGTAACTGAAGGCCTCAGAATTCTCTTGTTTTCTCAGCAAGAGTTATTCTCCAAAGGACACAATGAACTTTTTGTCCTTCTAAACACAGAAGTCAAAAAATGTATCCTTGAAGCTCAATTTAAGCAACAACAGGTTTGTGAATTTATTTACCATCGGGGAGAATTTATTCAGAGGTGGTTAGTTCCTGGGTTTCTAAATGAAGAGTCAGAACGGAGACTGGATGGATCTTGGAAAAACGTCTGAATTAAATAACATGTTCCCATCATAGCATTCCCTCTGCATTCAGCCCCACCTGTGCCAGGCATGGCCCTAAATGCAGCAGTTGTCCCAGGGACAGTGCTCAGTAAGATACCTCCCTATTGTTGGGTTTCTAGACAGGTGGAGAGCAGATATTAAAAAGAAAAAACACCAGAGATATAAGTAAATATATACTTATAAATTATGTGAAATGCCATGAAGAAAAAGTGCAGGGATTGATTGAGACAACAAATGTTGCATCTCATTGAAATGGGGAAAACTTGGCAAAGCCTCTCTGAAGAAATGACATTTAAGCTGAGACCTATAGGATGAGGAGGATTTAGTCAAAGCAGGGGAATAAATATTTCCAGACAGATGGAAGGACAGGTGTGAAGGCCCTGCAGGGACTAAAAGATGGCACTTGGGGTTGGAGCTTGGTGATTGAGAGGGAAAGTGGCTTGAAATGCGGCCGGGAAGATTGGCAGAGGCAGCACCACACAGGGCCCTGTAGACCATGGCAGGGAGTTTCTGCAAGCAATAGAAAGCCGCTGAAGGGTAGAAGTGATGAAAATCAATTTATAGAGATCTCAATGTAGAGAAAAGGTGGGAGAAAGGCAAGGATAAGTGCCAGAAGACCAGTTGGGAGGGGATTTCCACGGGGATGGTGAATGTGCTCATTTGCCTATTTGTTCTGAAATCTGTCCTTCATCCTTCCCATGCAAAACAAAGTATATTTCCCAAACTCTCTGGCTAACTTGCTTTTGGATGGACTGAACCACCATGACGCAGTAGAGGGAGATTACAGAGCTGGAGGGAGAGGGATTACAGAGTGGACGAAGGGAGCAGCCGGGATAGTTTCTCTTGTCTCTCCCTGCTTTGTGGGGCATTCCTAGCAATTTTGGTCCTTTGTGGTGTCAGCTGATCCTGGACAGCTCCTCTGGACAGACCCATTGGATAGTCCTATTGATCATTCAGGGCACTTCCCCCATGGTTCCTCTTTCTCCCCGGCTTCCCAAGTTCTTACATGGTAGCAATGCCATCTCTTCCTGAGTTCCTTCAATCTTGGAGGTAACAATGGCTCCCTGCTCTTGCTAATCTCTGGGTTGCATCACCTTTATAACTAGCCCCCTAGATTTAAATTTCCTCAATTCAAAGCTTGGGCTTTGTTTTCATGACTGGTCCTAACTGATGCAAAGAACAGCAGTGACAGCTTGGACCCCAGGTGACAATGGAAGATGAACACCTATATGGGTTTGAGATAGCTTTTGGAATCCTGTGTGAATTGAGTGAGGATGGTGGAGGAATGGGATAGATCTGCAAGCATTAGGTAGAGTTTCCCAGCACCCTGAGCAGGATTTAATTAATCTCCAGCTAAATCAAGCTGGCATAGACTTGACTGAGGAAAACAAATGACCATTGGCTCACCTCCTACACACTATGGTTATGCCCTGAAGCCCTCATTAGTGGTCGTGATGTGGTCCACAATTGGATCCAAGCTAATACCACTCCACCCACAGACTCCCACCTTCACATTCTAATTTCAAGAGCTGAGGTCTGCAGAACTTTCCTGGGACCACAGAACAATGTCTGATGATAGCCTATGCAAGACTGTGTTCCTTAAAATAAAGAAGGGATGGTTTTCTTTTGCTAAATGATTTCCCCCAAATTATTATTTTTTTTAGCTTTTCTTTCCTTTTTCTTAGAAGATCAATGGCTTTCCTCGTTTCTTTTGCTTTTTTGAAGCAAGCTGTTCTAGCAGTTACCATCTGTTCTCCTGAACCTGGCTCCCCCTATAACTCACCCCCTGACTGAAGGTGCTTTTGTTTTTTGATACACTCCTCCATCTCCCTTTTCCAACTGAACCTCTGCAGGACTCAGGACTGTGAAGTCACATGGTATGTGGGCAACAAAGTGGGACAGAGTAAAGCATCAGCGAGTTTCCTGCTATGGCCTACAGATAGCTGTGCACATCACGATGGTGAGAAGCCAGCTACTTCTGTGGGCCTTCCTTTGGATCTCTTAGGCTGTAGAGTAAACTATTCAGGAAGATTTGGGGAGCTTTTCTTAAATCATATTTCTGTGGCCCCAAGAGTCTGGAAATAATGACTAGCAGATTAATGTATATAGGAATGGTATAGGTGTGGGTGTTGGAAGACTTCAATGGTTTCAAGGCCTGTGGATCTGTGAAAGATTCTCCTTCCTCCCTCCCTCCACTTCCTTCCTCCCTTCCTTCCTTCCTTCCTTCCTTCCTTCCTTCCTTCCTTCCTTCCTTCCACTGCCTCTCCATCCCTCCCTTCTATCCTGTATCCATTCACCCAACAAGAATTTTGAGCACCTATCATGCAGTTATTAGGGGTGTGTGCCAGGTGCTCTGAAGTATGAAAGAAGTGCAAGGATGATGTCCTTCCAAAGTTGGGTAGAACATATACACACATCTGAAAAATGAATTTGCCACTACTAAATAGCAGTATAGGGTCCACATAAGATTAGGAATCAGGAGGTCAGTATTTCATCTCATTGGTGCTTTTGATTAACTGTGGTCTTGAGCAAGTCACATAGCCTCCCTAAGTCAATCCATGTATAACGTGGAAGGATTGAACCACAAGATCTCTAAATCCACAAGATCTCATTGTTCTGTGATTAATGGGCACAGTCATGAGTGATTTAGAGTAGAGGTCCTTGAACATTATGGCTGTAGGTTCTCCTTAATACTCAAAAATTACTGAGGATCCCAAAGAGCTTTTGTTTATATGGGTTATATCTATTGATATTTACCTTAAAAAATGGACATTTAATACAAAAATGAGACATTAAAAATATGTATTAACTCATTAAAAAATAAACCCATTACACATGAACATAAATTTATTTTCATAAGAGAAATAACCATATTTTTTGACCAAACACTGACAATCAATCACCCATTATTTATCTACTGAATTTCAGCTTGACCAAATTTTGATTAGGTTTTTCTCTTCCCTACAGGACCCTAAGTTTTAGCTTGCCACACATTTGAGCGTGCACTAGTGCACTATGGTGAGGACCACAGTCTTCCCCTTAATAGCTTATTCTGAGACTGGCTAACTACAAAAAGAAGCATTTCTTTTTGTCCCAATTTTATCACCTTCTCACTCCATCAGCTTGCCTTCCTCCCCCACAAAGTCCTTGCTTACCCCTCCCTACATAAGAACAGCCTCTTTCCATGTGGTATTGAGACAGTTACAGGTCCTGAGGTCAAACCATTTCCACAGTTGTAATAGTCTTTCTGAATAAAGTCTCTCCTTACCTAAGGCCAGTTTTGTTTTTATTTGGCATTTTCAAAGAAAACCTTTAATGGGAAGAATGACATTGGTTTATATTTTTGCAAACCTCCTTAATATCTGGTTTACTCTCTGCCTCTGTAGTCCATCTGCTGTGATATGTAGCTTTGGTTGAAGTATGTGGAGGAAATCTGGCCTCACCAGCTCTGTAGTTGGAAAAGGAGGACGTCCCAGATCCCCCTGACAGGATGTCAGGACCCCAGGAGCACATTTGGAAAACTGCTTTTATAGAGACTGAGAGGGAGGATATAGCTGAATACTGATCTGAATTCTCTAGAATTGACTTTGGATTTGTAAAGATGGGCCAAACAGAACAGTATGAGCAAAGACAAGAAGGAGAAAGTAAGCAAGCTGTGTTTGGAAGAGAAACAAAAAGGAAATATGGAGAGAGAAGGTATGAATTTACATTTAAGTTATAGAGGGGCTTAGGGCTTTGAATTTCCATCTCCTATCAAGTACTGTGGTCTTGACTTTTACATTATAGACATCCATTGGAAGCTTGTAAACAGGGGAGTAACATCATGAATATGATGATTTAAGGCAATAATCATGGTAATCATGTTTGGTGGATTGGTACAAAGAAAAAGAGAAATTATAAGACTAGTTGGGGTGTTATTGCAATAGTCCAAGCATGAGGTGGCAAAAGTCTATAAAGAGTGGTCGTATTAGGACTGAAAAGGATGAGGAGATGAAAGGTTAACAGGAGAATCGAGATGATTGACTGAATATAAAGGACAAAGGGGCATAAGAAGTCAAGTTAAATCCTAAATTTTGAGCCAAGTGATAGGCAGAATGGAGGCAAAATCTGTTTTGGCAGACATGGGAAATTTAACAAGAATAATTTGTGGGCAGATGATGCTTGAGATAACTTTGATATAATTTTGATATAATTGAGGAACTAAAATTTGTCATCTTTCTATGGCCTAGAAGATCTGTCCTGATCTGTCCTCTGCCCTGTGCTGTGACATCCTCACTCCACTCTCTGCTTCATTCATTGTGCTGCAGTCATGACTCCTTTCCTTTACTCCACTGCCAAGTTCACTGCAGCCTCTCCTATCTCTGCCAGGAATGCTTTCCTGTACCCTGTCCTTTCTTGTCTCTACCAGCTGTCCCCAAGTTGGCTACCTCTCAGCATTCAGGTTTTAGTTCAAATGTCATCTCCCTCAAGAGACCTTCTCTCTCCTGTTACTGCCAACCTTTTTACGTTATTTATTTTTCTTCCAGCACTTACTATTGTCTAACTTTATCTTGCATTTTTGGTTGTTATTTATTTATCCGATTATTTCCTGCCTCTCCCCACTGGATTGTAAGCTCCATCAGAGCAGATTGGTCACTTTTGTATTTCCAGCTGGTATATAGCAAGCAGATGATCAACAAACATTTATAGAATATGGAAATGAACATCAGGGTGTGGAAATTTCAGGGTTAGCTCTAGGAGTGACACACAGATGTATGAGTTTGGAAGTCATGTCAGAGAGGTAGAACTTGCAGCATAGCTGGGGCTAGATGGTAGAAGACATCTGCTCTTTCTGATAAAGGAGGTAGGACTGTGTGACAATTGGAATACCCAAGGCACGTGGAGTTGTTGTGGCCAGGATATTGAGAGATATTAGGAATGCTGTCATTGAAGACTGTGTACTGCGATGAAGTTATACCTATAAGGTAAAAGGATGTCTATCCTGTAGTTACCGTGACTATGATGAGCTGTCACTCCTATGACTATGTTATGTTAAATGGCAGAAAGGGTTTTGCAGATGCACTCAAGGCCCCTAATTAGTTGAGTTAAGCAAAAGGGAGATTATCAGGTAGGCCTGACTTAATTTGGTGAACCTTTAAAAGGAGGGCTCTAGGTGGCTTCTAGGAGATGCAAGTGGTCCCTTGCTGGCAACCAGCAAAACAACAGGACCTCCATGTGACCACAGAGAACTGAATTCTGCCAATAGCCGTGGGAGTGTGAATTAGAACCCTGAGCTCTAGAAAGGTATCCAGTCCAACTGACACCTTGGTTTCAACCTTATGAGACTCTAAGCAAAGACCCCAGCTGAGCCATGCCTGGACTTCTGATCTACCAGAAATGGTGAGATAATAAAGCTGTGTTGTTTTAAGCTGCTAATTGTGTGGAAATTTGTTACGCAGCGATAGGAACCTTGTACATGTTTCAATAAACATTTGTATGTTTAATTGCCAATCTTAGCTGAACCCCGCAACCTTCCTAGATTTCCTCATGACTATGTATCATAATGATAATACAAGAAAGCAGGCTAATGATCAAAACAATTCTGCAGCATTACCATATGGGGACCCACACAGGTTGTCTCTCTCCTTAAATCACTTACTGGTATTGTTTTTAAAAGTCATTTAAAAGTGGATAACCTAAGTTACTTTCTGCTCTAATTTTCCTTCTTACCCCACAGCTTATTAGTTTTTCAGAAATGTTAAGCAAGATTTTTTTTTTTTATGTCTGATTAATCAATTCTTTTGCCTTCTTGTTCCCCCACACTACCACCGCCATTGTTCTCTCTGTTCAGGACTCCTAGTCCCTGTTTCTTCTCCCTTCTTAATGAGCTACACTCCACATAGTAGTCAAAGTACCTTTAAAAAATGAAATTAGGTGATCAGATGATGTTATTTCCCTGTTTTAAATTTGTTATGGACTGAATGTTTGTGTCTCCTCCAAATTCATATTTTGAAGCCCTAACTCCCAAGGTGATTGCATTTGGAGATGGGGTCTTTATGGAAGTAATTAAGATTAGATAAGGGGTGGGTTTTGATCTGATAGGATTAGTGTCCTTATAAGAAGAGACACTAGAGAGTTTGTTCTCTCTCCATGTACACACAATGAGAAAAGGACTTGTGAGCACAATGTGAGAAGGTAGCCATCTCCAAGCCTGGAAGAAGGCTCTCACCAGGAATCAAATTGACCTGCATCTTGATCTTGAACTTTCCAGTCCCATAACTGTGAGAAATAAATTTCTGTTGCTTAAGGCACCCGGTGTATGGTATTTTATTAAGGCAGCCTGAGCTGACTAATAAAGCCTTTTAGTGGCTTCCCATTCCTCCCAAAAATGGAACCAGGGCTCTGTATCATAAGTCCTCTCTCTGGCTTCGTCACCTCCCTTTTTTATCTGCTTTGCTCACAGTGGCCTTATTTTAGGACATAAAACATGCTGATCTTTCCCACTGCAGTGCATTGGCTCTCACTATAGCTTCTCCTCAGGAAGTTCAGTCCTTTAGATCTTAGTGTGTATGTTAGTTCCTGAAAGAGATTGTCCCTAGGGCCCTTTCTTGGTAAAATTCTGTTCCCCCCACCATTCTCATTTGATTGTTCACTTCATTTGATTGTCCAACTTGCCCACTAGATTGTAAACTCCAAGATGGCAGGCACACATCTCTTTTATACACAGTTGTATACCAGTGCCTACCTCAGTGCCTGGTGCATAGTAGGTTCTCAATAAATAATTACTGAATAAACAATGAGCTGACATCTGATGGGTCTTGGTTTTGACTCATTCCACATAGGCTCTGGAAGCCAGAGCTCCACATCCCAGGCCCAAGTCTTCCCTTCCCTTTTTGAGTCCCTTGGAGACACCTTTTACTATTGATGTGTGTGTGTTTGCTATTAGAGGGAAAGCAATATTAATTAACTTCCAGGAAGGTGGTGATGAATGAATATGTGGGGTGTTTTGCTTGTTTGTGTTCAGAATACACACTAACTCCATTTCAGAAACAATGGATGGCATGGTTGGTTCTCAAATAGTTGTCACTTCACTAGCGATTATGGTATAAAACCATCTAGATTACAACATTTACAGTGAACAGTTTCTTATTCCACAGTGATCTCCTTGAAAATAATGTTAACAACATCGTACAAAAAGATTGTAATTGAAGGGTTTTTCATTCACAATTTCTCTTTAGTTTCCCGAAGATAGTTCTTATGGCCCTGAGTAATGCTACTCTCTTTAAAAAAAACAAAAAAAACCCTTCATTTTTATGTTCCCTAATTAATGTTCCTTAGGGCTTTTAAAAGCTTTCTAAAAATTCATTTCTTTTGAAAGCATAAAAAAATGGGTGGCAAATATTAGGTTTTGGCAATGGAAGAAAGTGGGTGGGTGGGGATGTAAGGTGAGAAAAAAACCCAAATTATTACAGGATAAGATTTCCAAATCTGGGTGCATGAGGAATTGTGTTTTAAGTATTTTACATAAGCTGCATAAAAATGGCATCTGGATGAAGAAAAGATTGCTTTATTCATAGTAGAAGTCCCACTAGAACAGTGAGATACAATAGCCATTATATGTCCTGTGTTCTCTCTCTCCATGATGAATGAGAAGGGATATCCTGGGTTCCCCTTCTAAGCCCTCTTTGCTTTAGGGGAGCATGCACTGTCTCCCCTTAATCACATTGAGGCCTGCCTCATGTATGGTTTTCTCATCTGAAATTTCTCCACTACAAGGAGGCATGTTTCAGAGCTCTCAGGGAGGTCTCTGTGGCTGATTCTGGGCCTACTTGTTAACCGTACTGTGCGTACTCACATAGGTAAGGAATATTGTTACAGAAGTCCAGGAGAAGTACTGTGGAGGGTGTTGTCCCACTTTGCCTTCAGAGTTCAGTCCAGACCCCACCTAATCCACAGTCCTCTCACCTGCATGTGTTCACCTGTGTGTGTCAAACTTAAATGCCTACATGTGCCAGAGAGAAACAGAATTTTGTGATTTGGGCAGATGGCAGACAATAGAGGGTGGTGGGTCTGTTAACAGGCAGTGGTTGGCTCACCCAACAATACTTGGGTACTTTAAAAAATATGCATTACCTGGGGTGCCTGGGTGGCTCAGTCAGTTGAGCTTCCACTCTTGGTTGTTGTTTTTTTTTAAAAAAAATGTTATTTATTCATTTGAGAGACAGAGCATGAGTGGAGGGGGGCAGACAGAGAGGGAGAAGCAGACTCCTTGCTGACTGACCAGGGAGCCCTATGCAGGGCTTATCCCAGGACGCTGGGATTATGACAGAGCCCAAGGCAGATTTGTAACTGATTGAGTCAGCCAGGCAACCCCCACACCTGGTTTTGGCTCAGGTTGTGGTCGCAGGTCCTTGAGTCATGGCCTTGGCCCCTGCGCTCAGTGGGAAATCTGCTCTCCCTCTCCCTCTCCCTGCTTTCACTTGCTCTCTCTCTCAAGTAGGTGGGTAAATATTTTCTTAAAAATGCATTGTTGGCTGTATTTGACCCTCAAGTGACGGACCATGATTTCCATCTACAGCCCTTTGTAGTCTTAACTCCGTTCCTACTTAGCATGAATTCTAGCATCTTAAGTTTCTGGGAGTTGGGCCTTATGGGTGTTTTCTTCAACTGCACTATAATCACTTCAAGGAAAGGGATTCTGATGGATCTGTTTGTTTTGTGAGTGGGAATCGGCCCATTCAGCTGCCCGGGCCCACCGGACGCCTGCCATACACGCTGGCCCGGTTCTTGTTGATCGGTTGCTCACCTGACATGTTGGTGAACTTGTGGCTGCAGCGCCACCTCTCCAGACTGTGTTCTGCTTAATGCAGGGCTGTGGATAAAGGGCTCCGTGGCCAAGTAATTTGGGGGAAAAGCTGAGTTTAGCAAGATTAAAGTTTAATAGTTTCCTTTACTGCAGGATTTTTTTTTATATAGCCTCACCATGTTAATGAGCACCATACATTTTTAAAAGGGGTATGATAGAGACCCCCCAGCCCCATTCGGAAAATGACATTTTTCAGACTGCCTTGCAACTAACATTCTCAATGAGAATTTGGTTCTGCTTGTCATGGGCATTCCTATGAAGTTTGGAAAGAGAGTGTGAGAGGTAGGCCATCTTCCTGCTGTTGATGCTGGGAAGAAAGGTCACAAGGCTGTGATTATTTATAGGCAGTTTTGGCTCAGTTGTGTGACAATCACAGCTTCCAGACATCCGTATTGTGGCAACATTGCATGTGGGCTCTTGAGCTGAGTAGTCTGCGGCAGCCCCTGACTTCTGCTCCTCCTGTCCTTCCAAAGATTTTGTAATCACTGAATTTCTTGTATGAAATTCCTTTTCTGCTTGAAATACTAGAGTGGTTTCTGTCTCCTGCAGTGAACATCAGCTGATACAAGTGATACGATCTGTGTCTAGTACACACATTACTGTGTATTTTAATATGTATGTGTATATATATATAGATAGATATATAGATATATAGTTGAAATGTATATATGCTCAGAAATAGTTTTGTTTTCACAGCATGACTCTCAAGACCATGGTTCTTCAGAAACTGTTTTGGGAAATTGTCTATGGAAAGAACACTAAAATCAGTATCGAAAGGTGTATGTTACAGTTATGACTTCACAGTTTACTCGACTGGTAGGTGACATCCCCTCTGAGCCTCGGGTTCTCTTCCTCATTTGGAATATAAGAACAATAATTCCTCCCCTCCAGACCCCACAGGATTGTCGTGAGAATCAAATGAGATGATCAATGTGAAAGTGGTCTGGAAACTGTAAATTGTTATAGAAATGCGAAGCATTATCATTAGTCATGCTGCCATCTACGAAAATGAATGTTAGATTCATAATGCAGGGACATCATTCTCATAACGATTGCTTGAGTAGTCTGTGGTTCCTTGAAAACATTGGGGGTTTGATAGATTAATCAGTTGGGAGCAGAAAAACCACCAGCCTTGCCGAATAGACCATAAACCAAAGGGAACATTCCCCAGCTCCCAAGGTGGCCTGTTTAACAATGGATGAACACAGACTTCTCTTTCCACCCCCCATCTCTTCCAAATTAAAGCCTTTGGGGGAAAACATTCTTAACAGAATCCTTTACATCTTCAAAATAGACCAAAGAAGTGCAGCAAAATATTTCCTTCATTTGATTTTCTGTTAGGGAGATGGGTCCTTTCATTAGCAGATTGAGTACAAACAGCCCCCACAGTCTGCTCCAGTAATTTCCAAAACATGATTTACATAAATTTAACTTTGTAATCTGGTGGTTATATGACTGCATTAAAATGACAAATAATGTGACACATGATGCAGTTTCACATGTTGATATGGTAGCTGAGTGTTTACCAGCAGCTGCTCCATTGGAGGTATCTCTCACTTATCATCCTTTCTTTTCTCAGGATTTGGATATCCATGAAATATCCCAAATTCTGGTCTTTTTTAGAGAGAGAAGCATACCGCTGTGTCTCACAAACAGGAAATCCGTAGTTAGTGAGTGGCTACAATTTATCTGCTCCACTTGGGGTTCCTTCAAAAAACTCATCTTCACGTCAGCAGTTCCACCCAACAAACTAAGGTGTGTAGGACCCTGTTAAATAGAGTTGATGACCAAGGTCCAGGATTTTAGAGAAGCAAACAAGCAATTCTAGAAGTTATTTTGTTCAAAGGCCTCCTTCTGTTTTCGCTGCAATCTAAATCTTTTTGTTCGATGTCTTACCAATAAATGGAAAATAACCCCACCACAGTAGGTACCTAACTGTTTTCTGAACAAATGGGTTGACCCTTTTTTTTTTTGACTTTGCAGTTTTTATCCCAACCACCAATTACATATGAGGTATTGGGATTCATAATTAATGTCCTTTCTCCTTCCTTTTTATCCTTCTTTCTTTCTCTTCTCTGCCTCCCTCCTTACTATTTTCTCTCCTTCCTATAAGACAGGGAGTACCCACTACACATCAGGTTGTGCTCAAGCCACCAGGAATACATAGGGGACACTATAGACTCCTAGTAATCTTTCCTTTTTTCTCCACTTGTCACATTTAACATTACATGTTTAATGTCTATCTGCTATTCGGATGGTAAGCTCTCTGAGGGCAGAGAAATGTGCTTTCTTCACTGCTGTATCTTCATATCCAGGGTAACACTCTGTTCACAGTAGTCGCTCAATAACTATTTATCAAAAGACTTCAACCCTTCTAGGATTGCTCATTCCCTTTTGCTGACTTATGTGTCTTATGTCTTACCTGGCTCCTGTTGCTCCCCACTCTACCCATCAGTTATTCCCACAAGGTCACTGGTGACCTGCATAGAGTCAACGTCAGTCTTTGCAAATGTTTCCGAGAACTCTCTATCATGGGTGTTCCTAATACAACGGCTTCACAATGTAAGCAAAGGGTTCTGTTGGAGGTTGACGGGCAAAGCCCTTCATGGACAGACAACTGATTAGGGAGCAGAAATGTATACATGAGTGGGTGAATCATGACAACAGTCAGGGAAAGTGAAGAACCATATAAATCCTACAGAAGTGTCAAAGAAGGGAGTAACTGCTGAGAACTGAGGTAGTTGGAGTAAACCAAGGGGAAACTAAACTTGAACTGGTCTTAAAAGACAAGAGAAAGAAGTAAGGGAAGGCTCCAACATCATTCTGAGTAGGACTTGTGGGATGTAACATGGGAAAGATGAAATCAGACCTTGAGGATATCATTTAAATGCCACGCTGAGGATTAAATTTTAACCTGTGCACAATAAACAATTACCGAAAGCCCTGGAAGTGAAACACAAAGCTGTGTTTCTGATAGAACATAGTGGTGGTGGGAAGTGGAGCCACCACCCCTACCTCTCTCTGATGCCTGGATTGCCCTTTTCTAATTCCACACTGTTCTTATTCCCTTTAGTAAACAGTCTCAGCTCTCTCCCAGCTTAAAAACTACCACCCATTCAACCAACCAAATAAACAAATGCTCCCTTGCCCCTCATCTCCATTTAGCTATTTCTGTTCTCTCAGTGAAGTTCTTAGAAGAATGGCTGATGTTCTCAACTTTCATCTTATTTACTCCTGAACCCACCACTGTCTAGTTGTTGTCCTAACCACCGAAATGCCTTTTGTCAAGATCACCAAGGAGCTTCTAGTGGTTAATTTGAAGGGATAACCTTCAGTCCTCGTGTTACTCCATCTTGCACGTAATAGTTTGGTGCCTTCTTTCCCTTTCAAAAAAATCTTTCTTGCTCTGGCTGCCTGGACATCCATAACTTGGTTTTCATATCTTTCTGAGCTGTGTCAGGTATTCTTATCTTCCATCACATCTTTTGTATATTGCTATTTCCCAATATACAGGGCTCTTTTCCTGGTCTTCTTTTTAAAATAGTCCACACAAGTGTGGGATAATTTGGTGGAGATGTCTAGTGGCACTTGGCTAGAGAGTCTGTGCTTGAGATAAAGATTGGGATGGGTCAGCATATATGGGGCAAGTGAAGACATGGGATTAGGGGAGCATGTGTAGAGTAAGAACCGCTCAGATAAGCCATATGTAAGGGGTACCTGGAGGGAAGGAGGCACCCAGAGAAGTAGAAGGGAAACCAGAGAGTCTGATGAGATGGAAATCAAGGAAGGAGCGCTTCCAGAAGCAGAGAATGCTATGGACATGTTACATAATGAAAAGACTGGAATGGATCTGTTGAACCTGGAAAATGCTCCTTACTGAAAAAAAAAGATAAACTAGATTTTCATGAGCTTGAATGGGGGCAAGAGCAAGAAAGTAGAAAGAGCTAGCATGGTCTGCCTTTTCTAGAATCTTGGCTGTGAAACAAGGAAGAAATTGAGTGGAAGAGAAAGATGCTGTGTCTAAGATGGGAGAGACTCATATTATCAAGTTCTTTAGGCAAAGGGAAAGGTAAAAAGTTATTAATTTTGTATGTCACCAAGTTCATAACTAGTCTATAGAAACAGGGACGCACAGAAATCGATATTAAGCGGAGTATGTGAGATTCCAAATTTTCTTGTGTTGTGGGTTCATTTCTATTCTTTAAGTTTAATATATGTCTGGTGTTTCATTTCATTTCTTCACAGCAGTATATCATAATTTAATTTTTTTCCTTGATGTAGGTATAAATGGAGTTGCTAAGGCATATTTATGCATAGAGGGTCATTTCTAGGTACATGCACTAAATATTAATATTCCAATATCCTCTTCCTGGCTCATGAGCCAAGCAAGAAATGCATTTTTCTTGCTTAGTGATGATTTTTTTTTTCCTGAAGCATAAGGCTATTTGAGTGGGCTCTCTGTGCTCAGAGAAAGCAGTATTATTATTATTACATTTTCCTCCAAAAGAAACATTATTTAGAAAACATGATTAGCGCAGGAGCTGGTTTCTATTTCTGGTCTATTCAGAGACATGACACCCAAGCCCAGCAGATCCAGATGCAACAATACTAACTGATCTTCTGCACTGGTGGATTTAGTTTGGTTTCATGATCTTATGTTCTTCATTTTCACAACAGCATTTCCCCTAGACATTGCCTTTGTCTCCTTTAGGGTTTGTAGATCAATTGAAGTTGACTTTATCTCTGACTCCCAAGCAAACCATATAACCCCAAACAAGTAAATCAAAGTGAAGAATTTCTTGGTCTATAATAATGGTTTAGAGGTAGCTCCATGACCTGGCCAGGCCAAGGACAGCCCTATTAAAGCTGGGGTTGAGTTATGGTAGATGAGCTCTGTAACTGAAGATTTGAGTCTGGAGCTGCCAGCTGCCATCTTGTTCCCCCAAGGGAAGAGCCAACCTGAGAATAAAGTTAGCACAAATGAGAGCATGGCCAAGGGATGGAGAGAGCTGGGCTCTTGGTGACATCAGTTGAGTTCTTGCCTCTAGGCATACCTAAAGCACCAACACTGCATTTTTTAAAGTCATACAAGCCAGTAAATAACCTTTGGAGTTGCATTTCTGTCCCCTGAAGTAGCAAGAGCTCTGACGAAAATGTTCACTTGATGCCACATTCACATGTGTGACCTTATGCAATTCCAGCCCCGCTGGGTAAGGATTATTAACTTCATTTTATAGATAAAGGTCACAAAACTGCTAAATGACAGAGTCAGGATGGGAAAGTCTTAAATCCTATGCTTGATCCATTATACCATAGCTCTTTCCCACAAGCTCTCTTCTAAAGTTTTTTGGGAAAAATTTACAGTGATTAATGCTATTGCCTTCCTTTACCTCACTGAACTCACTGTTAAGGTAATGGTGAGCACTCTGATTTAAAACTTAATGCCGCCCTTAGTTCTAAATTTAGTTTATTTACACTTCCTATGTCCTTTATTTCGTCTTCCTTTCCGTATATTAATATATTTTTTCTAGGTTCCATTAAAGTTAACAGATCCAAGAGACAATTATTAATCTGATATCCTGTTCTTATTTAAAACATGTATTCCTCAGTCTGCCTCTGTCTATCGATCTGACTCTAACACATCTTATTTGCAGGCAAAGTAGATGATGACTCCTAGCACCTGGCACATAACAGACATTCAATAAGCATTTGTTGAGTGCCCATTGTATGCTCTGAAACAGCTTACTTCTATTCCCTTATGAATGATACTTCTGCCATTTTACCTGGGGCTTTCTGTCCTCCACCCACCTGGCCTGATATTCCTACCTTCAGTTTTTCTTTCTGGTGTCAAACAATGGGAATGGTAACAGGTACAAAAGTCTAGGCCACTTGGTTTCAGAGGACATGGGTTCGAGATTCCTATTCTGTTACTAAGTAGCTACTTGAATTAACTGTGTTACATTTTTGAGGCTTCTTTTCTGCAAATAGGTTGTTTTGAGGATTAAAATAAATAATATGACAAGTATCAGATATTATAGGCACATTGTATGTGCTAGTGAGAAAGCAAGGAAGAAAGGAGAAGAGATTTACTTTCTCCCAGCAAGGAATCAAGCTGAGTCAGTACAGCCAAGAAGGCCAAAGGGAAACAGGATTACAGGAAAGTTCTGTTTCAGCCCTCTGGCACTTTCTCATCCCCTTCACCTTGTTTTATTTCTCTCTGTAGCACTTAGCACCTTCATACTTTATGTGCATATACATTATGTTAATGATCTGTTTTGCCCCACTTGAATTTAAGCTCCATGGAGGCAGGGACTGATTGAGTAGGCATTAAAACCCATTGGTTCAGTGAGTGAAAAATTGGAGGAGTGTATAGAAAAATAGATTTGAGAGAATGCCAAGTAGGTAGAGGAGCAAGAATCTAGGGCATGGGTGTGACTGAGAAGGAGGAGAGGGACCCCATAAAGAGAATACCTTTAATAATATCCAGGGTCTGGAGTGGGGGACATGCTTTCCATATTTATTTTCCAAATAAACATATATATTTCTTTTGCTTTCAACAAACCTTATTACAAAAGCCACATTAAATAACCTTTACAATTTGAAATTCTCCTTAAGTAACAGTGCATTCTCGGAACAAAAGGATGGTGATAAGATGACTGTAATATCCTGAAAGTTAGGACATCTCAAATCTTATGCCTCTTCTGTTGAGCTCTGTGCTCCTGGGGAGACATTGAGCACATGGTGACACTCCTGTCATGTCATCTCATCTTATTCTTTTCCTTTCTTTCTTTTTTTCTTTTTAAAACCTTAAGACCTAATAGAGTACAAGCTTAGCAATTTAAATAGCTTTTTGTTGGCAAGTAAACAAATACTTCAAGTTCATAACAGATGCACAAGTCCACTTTGGGAGAAATGCATTATGGGCTCAGGTGCATCCTAAGAGCTCTTATAATCACATTTGTTCATCTGTTCATGTGTTGTACACCTGTACAAATTTGGCATGGGCTTGGGTACGGTGTGGGAGAGTCCCAGGTTCAAAGCAAACTTCTAGTCTTTGTTCAGTTCTCTGAATGTTGCAGATTGTTTTCCTCTCAATCCATAAAAAGATAGGATTCTTAGCATATCTAGAAGCTGCCATTGCCCTTTGGAAGAAGTATTCAACACAAACACAAAGAAATCAACCTGGATCAAAGAGCACAGATCTAATTTGTAAGTACTTCAAAGTAAGCAGCAAAAAACAGAGAAAGGTCTTCAGAATTTTTTATTAAGAAAATCCGTCAGATTTCACAGACCAGGGTAAAATCTGAAGAAATGAATTGTCTTATTTTTATTATATTAATCTCTCTCTTGAAAAATTGTATTAAGATGTTTTGACTTATATTTGAGGCCTTCCAAAAGTTCAATCTTTCCATGACGTGTGCATTAAAAACAAATAAATCTGATAGCCATGTGTATGGAAGAAGAAAAGAAAAAAGAAAATACTGAAAGTCAAAGACTATTTCAAGGCTAAAGATTATTTCTTGACTTTTCAAAATGTTTAGCAGAAGGTTAATTAGCATAGAGAATATTGAAAGACTTAGGTTTTCATTTATTTTTTTCATATACATTATGCTCTTCTATTAAGAGAATTATTATTCTCTTCTATGGGTTGCAAAGTATTATGCTTTACATACATAATATTGTGAACTCAAAGGTATATATGTATGGACCTCAGCTTTGGCTTTCACTGTAAGAATAAAGAATGTGGGGATCTCCAGAGCAGGGCTCCCCTTCCTGGAAAGATGAGCAGGATATTTCCAGTGAATGACCTTAAAAGTAGATCCTGAATTGTTCCCCTTTGGGCCTGTTAAGTTTTGACTTAGCAGGCCTGGGATGTTCAAACCCCACACATTCCAAAGAAAGGTATGGCTCGTGACTGGTTCCTGAGAAGTAACCTCTAAGACTCTGGGATATTCTACTTGACAAGAGTGTCTTTGTTTACCTGTGGCCTTGAACCATACCAGTGTGATTTATGGTGAAGGCCTTGGACGGTGAGATATCAGTTTGACCTTTGGTGGTCCCAGAGGCTGAGTAATGAAAGTCAGCCACAAGGGTACTCCATGCCTAAGAGACTTCCAGTAAAACCCTGGACTCTAGAGCTCAGTGAACTTCCCTGGTCAGCAATACTCTATATGTGTTGTCACATGTTGTTGCTGGGACAATGAAGTATATCTGTATAACTCCATTGGCAGAGGACAACTGGAAGTTTGTGCTTGGTCTCTTTGTTGATGTTGACCTGTATCTCTTCACTGTATTTAACCATATAGTGAGTAAAACAGTTTTTCTGGTCCTGTGAGTCCTTCTAGTGGATTGTTGAAACTGAGAGTGATTTTGGGGACCCTTGACAACACCCTCTTTCCAGTGAGAAGGGCTGTCCTTGCACTCACCTTCACAGCTTGTGTTCCTAACGACTCTCAACAGCTGACATCTACACACAGACTATTTGGCAACCAACTTTGGACTGTTTCACCCTCCTCACAGGCTAGCCCCTTTAAAAGGGAGAACAACTGAAGTCTAATGTCCTTTTTTTTTAGAGCACAACCCCACAGCGAGTGTAGCTGAGTTACAGACCAAGCAGGCGTTTCTGAGAGATGCTACAAGACAGGGAGAGAATCACTGACTTATATTCTTAGACAATCTCTCCCTATGATTCTTCTCACAGCCTCTCAAAGGTGGCAGCTTTCAAAAAGTCATTAATCTGCCACAAGAAGAAATGCATGTCTCTCTGTGACCTATGCATCATGTTTTTATAGAGAGGTGTCAATCATTATGGGATTCATTAAAATCGCCCTCAAAACAAATGTTGATTTTCTTTACCATTTTCTCCACACACTTGCATTAAACTTACATTCTGATGCCAAGGAATTTAATATATCTGTCCTCTGTCTTTTGGAGAGGGAGGACAGATATATTAAAAACAAATAGCAGGGCTGACAAAGCTTCACAGGTGACACTACCACAGAGCCACCATCAAGAACCATACTCCCAATCATAGCAGAAGCCAACTCTAGTTCTGAAGTACAGTGGGTTGGTAGGATAGTGAGGTGGCGACATCTCACTGGAGTAGGGAGAGAAGCTTGGAGAGGAAAGGGACAGGTCTAGAGAAACTATAAAGGCCAAGCTCTAATGAATTTGATCTTCACATGCCGATTCAGGGGTTTTCAATGGCCTCAGGGTTCTGCCCTTAACTCAACTCTTCATTCCAGTCGCCAATGCTTACTGGTCATACAGCACATGATGGGTCATCTCCCTTGCTAGTCCTTCGGCATTGTTTTCTCTTTCTTATGCTCTACTCCCTCAAACCCAGCTCAAATTCACTCCTGTCCAGGAATGTGTTTGGCCTGACTAAATGCAATTATTCCAAAGGCTCCTTGGTAATTCTGTGCTCTCTTCACTCCAGAGTTAACTTCGATTTTTGTAATAGATATGCTGATGAAGGTGGTCTGTGGAGTCAGTTTTGGTATAATGGCTCTCTGCTTCTCTATATACTTTCAACATAAAATTGTACATATGTTTCTCTGGAAAACTTTTTAGCATCCAAATCCAATCTAATCACATTTACAAACTCAGTAACCTTTTTTTTTTGAAATCATATCTAAAAGTTATTTGAGTCAAGTTTTTCCTGATGAAATAATAATGCAAAAATAAGTCTTAATATAAATGCAAAATAGCTGAGGTTATTTTTTAAATTACAGTAACTTAACGGCTTAAAGAAAAAAAATTACAGCAGTAGCTTATCTGAACAGAGCTCATTGATATTAAAAAAATCCCAAATGGTTTCTGAAACCTGTAGGTGAAATGCATGTCCCTCTGGATACACAGATCTTTTTTTATTTCTCCTAGGATTTTGTAGGCATGGCTGGTTTTTATAAATGAGCAGGTGATGCAGACTGAGGGAAAAGGCTGCATTAGAGCAAAAGCAAAGACAAGGGATTCAGAACGTATCAGTAAATGAACAATCGGTAACCCCCTGTGTTGCCATTTTCTTCTCTGCTTTATCCTCATGTTTTTACACAGTTAATAAGGGGAATAGCTGGGACTCCAGCAGTTCTAGCTCCATATTCATGGCTCTTTCCAATTTACCACAACCGCCCTGAGCAGTGTTCATTAATCTTCAAAAATTTTCTTCTCTATATGGCAGAGTACTAGATCTCACTACTATAGCAGACACCTGTAAATCAACATGACAGAAACAGAACTTGTCCTATCTCTTTGCCCCCACACTTACTCCGGTTTCGTGACCTGTTCCTAGCCTTGTCATCAACTCAGATTCTCAACACACCTCAGCTCACATTTGATTCTTCTGTCTTCCTACTCTTACACCCATTCATTCTTGGAGATTCTGCTCTCATGATGCCTCTGAATCCCTTCTCTTCTTGTCTTCCCTGCGTCTGCCACCTTATCCTAAGTCCTCATTACAATAACTATTATTTATTACTTGTACAATCCTCATTACAATAACTATTATTTATTACTTGTACAATCCTCATTACAATAACTATTATTTATTACTTGTACAACCACAATAGCTTCTAACTGGTCTCCTAGTTTTTGGTTCCTTTCTTTCTTCCTGTCTCTCCCTTATGGTGGAGAGACTGTGCTTCTGTTCCTCTTACACCTGGAATCACTTTCCCTGTCTGTACTTTGTAAAATTCTATTCATCCTATGAAAACAGTCCCACATATCCTTTCTTCTTTCCGCACTGATAGGTTGATTGCATCAATGACCCTAATTAAATGGCCTCCCTGGGTCTACGTTCTTTGTTCTGTTAGTTGACAGTTTCTTCCCAAATTGACACTGGGCTTGTTCATGTGACTTGCTTTGGCTAATGGGACAGTAACAAACTTGTCTCAAGCAGAGGCTTAAAAAAAAAGCATGGGTCAGTTTCTGCTTTCTTTCCCTCTTGATTCTCTGTATTTTTTTTTCTGAGGTCGTGTCCAGGGAATCCTATTAGAAAGTGAGACACGTGAAACAGAACCGAGTCAGCCTAGGTTGTTGTAGCCAAGGCTATCTTGGACTAAACATCCAACATCTGACCACAGATGCATAATTGAGTCAGGCTATAAGATCAGCAGAATCATCCAGCTCACTCTTAGACATGAGAGAATTATCAATGATTGGAGTTTTGAGTCTAGGTTTGGGGGTGCTTTGTTATGCAGCAGTAGCTAATTAATACATCCACTATGCCTTTTTTTCTGAAATACTTCCATACTGTGTATACTGTTATTTTAGCATTTATTATGTTTGACTCCTGTTGGGCTGGGTCCTTTATGTCAGGGGCACATTTTTATAACCCCAGTATCTGGCATATAACCTACCACACAGTAGGTACTCAATAAATATTTATCTAATAAATCAACAAATGTAATTGTACAGCAAATCATCCCTCCCCAGTCTTTTACAAAACAACAGAGTCAAAATGTTTTCTCTTTGGGCAGGATGGGGGGACATTCTTTAAGATTTAGCAAGAATATCTGTTTCAGTCAGGTCCTTGCTTAAGTTGTGAAATAAAAGGCTTACTCTATAAGTGCTTGAGTATTAGTGTTTGCTTTTAAATTTTTCTTTCTTTTAAGCCTTGCATTTGGATAAGCCTTCTGTCCAAGAGAAGAAGCAGTCAGTCACCCCAGCTCCAGTTCATGGCTTATGACTTCCAAGGGGAGGACAGGTGCTGGATCTTGGGTTTGGGAGGGTGCCTTCCAGGGTAGGGAAAGTGTAGGGATTTGGAGAAAAGAAGGAAGATGGGAGCCTGTAAGCCATGTCTACACAGTGTTCCTTTCTCCTTCACCATAGACAATAGTAAAATACGTGCGGACTTTTACCATCTTTTCCCTTTTGACAAACTTGAATCAAATTTCATAGAGAATACTCTATAGGCAACGCTGGTTGTTGTTTCCATGCAGAGAGGTGAAAATAACTGAATACTCTTGAATTTTTTTAGCACGTTTGTACATAAATTTTATAATCTATGAATCTTCTATAGAGACTTTAGATAACACAGTGAATTTGTCTTTCTTATTTAAAATTTAGGCTATATTGGGCAGCCCTGGTGGCTCAGCGGTTTAGCGCTGCCTTCAGTCAGGGGCGTGATCCTGGAGACCTGGGATCAAGTCCCACGTTGGGCTCTCTGCATGGAGCCTGCTCCTCCCTCCCCCTGTGTCTCTGCCTCTCTCTCTGTGTCTCTAATAAATAAATAAATCTTTAAAAAAATTAAAATTTAAGCTATGAAATATTTAAATCATACTTTTACATTAAATACTAGTCATTGATTTCTCAACCAATGGCAAGAATGTCATATATATATGACATGTGTATGCTACATATGTCTATTCATATTCATATATCTAATATATAATTGGCCCTTGAACAACATGGGTTTGAATTGTGCAGGTCCACTTATACATAGATTTTTGGGAGCAAATACAATATAGTATTGTAAATGAATTTCCTCTTCCTTAAGATTTTCTTAGTGGGGTTCCTGGGTGGCTCAATCAGCGAAGCATCCTGGGATCAAGCCCCTTGAGTCATGCTCCCTGTTCAGCAAGGTGTCTGCCTCTCCCTCTCCCTCTGCCCCTCCCTTTCTTTCTCTCTCTCTCTCTCTCAAGTAAATAAGATCTTAAAAAATTTTTTTAGAAATGTTTTCTTTTCTCTAGCTTACTTTATTGTAAGAACACCATAGATACTGTGTAAAACATACAAAATATCTGGTAATTGACTTTATGTTATCTGTAAGGCTTCCAGTCAACAGTAGGCTTTTAGTACTTAGGCTTTGGGGAAGTCAAAAGTTATATGTAGATTTTCAACAGTGCACGGGGTCAATACCCCTAACCCCCACATCGTTCAAGAGTCAACTGTATACACGATATAACTTGGGGGTCTATTTTCTCAATCTCTACCCCTCCCCTCAAGCCCACAACCTGCCTGGTAGAGCATTGTATGCGCAGTAGACATTTAAAAAATTTGCCATTTCTTAGCCAATTCCATCTTCTGCCCTGTTGAGTTTTCTGAAACATTAGACATTCCTATCTCCAATCTCCTTGGTACCAGAATTGGCATGATATTTGCTACACATCAACACTTGGACAATGACTAATGGCATCATCTAGGGAAGAACAAGTAGCAGATTCATGAACTTCATTTCTTTTCAGCCTTTTATGCCAAGGCTAATTGCTTGTTTAAGTAAATGCATCTGACTTGAATAGCAATTGAAGATGTTTTGGGATAGTTTGAGTATTGAATTTCACATGCAGTGACCAAGGCTAAGAAAATTCAGGTTAATGTCCTGAAAACTTTTAATCAATATAGAGGCTTTTCCTTATAGAAACAAATTGGCGTTGGTGAGGGACAAAATCAGGGTCAGAAATTGAAAGGCCCACAGAGGTCAGACAGGTAACAGAAATGAGTCAAGTAGGTGGGGACTGTGGTGAAATAGGACTATTCTGACTGTTAAAATGAGGAAAGGCCCAGGGTGGCCAGATCATCCACTTATTAAAGCCAATTCAAAAATTCAAATTTTATTTAAATGTGATATGTGAGTTTTAGTTATTGACAACGAATTCAGGAATATGGATTATTCTCACAATTATCCTTTTGCTTCCTCAAAGCTACACAGAGACATTTTATGGATTTTCCAATTGTTCTTTCTTCACTATAGGAATTAACCATTACTCTGTTTTGACCTGTGACAGCTACATCACAGGGTGTAATGGGAAATTACTGGGGACACCCAAAGCTAAGTTCTGAGCAAGCATCATCTATCGAGCAGAAAATCTGTTCATATGAACATCTTTGAACATATTTGTTCCTGATAAAGTAGTGCTTCCGGTAAAAATGCTGCAACTTGCATTGGAAATGGCTGGGAAAACCCCTCCATTTGCAAGTAAGTAGGGGGCTAATTATTTAGTGACCTTTCCTCTGCCTCAGTTGAGGTTGGCTATGGTCCAGTAAAAGAATGCCACAGATCAGTGGCAAAACAGGACCTTGGGGAGCTATAGCAAAGGGGCAAATTCACATCTTACCTCAAAGGAAATCCCTATTCATATCTTCCATGGTAAATTGTGTCTGCAGGTTATTACATTCAAGGTGAGCTGTGGGGTATACGTTTGCAGAGTGTTGATCGATTGATAGACAACCATGACCCTGTGTCCCCAGAATGCTCCTTTGTTACTGTGGCCACCCTATTCCTTTCCCTGGACTCCTCAAACCTCCCTGAAGATCTAGGCACTCCTGGGTGAATGCATGTCACTGCACTGCAAAGGGCAGAGGCTTGTTCTCTTTGCCAGTACCCAAGCCATACTGGCTTAAAATATCTAATTACTATTTTGGAATGCTTGGAATGCACAAGGCACATAACACATATTTTGCTAAAAGCCAGAGGTCCTTTGTTCCAGGCCCAATATGTAGTAGATGCCCCGGAGCATATTTCACGGGGTTCATCTTACATTTTTCTATTATTGGAAAATTTTGACTGGCTAATTTTAAAACATAGATTCTCCCCCCGCCCACCCCACCCCCCGCAAATATGTAGGCTTCACACACATGGTCTGTGGTAGCTGCGAAACAGTTGGAGAATTCCCCGTGTTCAGTGACCTCAAAGTCACACTGCAAGCTGCGCTGTGGTCTCTTACTAGCACAATAAAACATATATGAGTTGTGACTGGCTGCAGAGCTAGGAGAGGGTATTTTAGCATTTAATAATGTGGCTCCATTAATTTTGGTGGTTGCTGTACATGTTTCTATTTTTGTCTCCAGTTAGAGCTGTCAGGAAAGGAGAGAGTCAACCAGATTTCTGCAAGTGCTTTTGTAAAAAAAACGTCATTTGCTGAATCAAATGTCCAAGATGGTGCTCTCACACGTTCACCATCCCACATGCCCGTCCCAGGCTTTCCCATAAATGACTACCCAAGAGCCTGGGCAGAGAGCAAGGATGAGGCAGGGAGCGAGGGAGAAGGTAATGAGAAGTCAGAGCTGGGCTTTCACAAACAAGCCTTTCCCCTAATTGCTCCCTCCTGTCGCAGCCAGCATGGCAGCAGCAGCAGCCTCTGACCCCAGCCGCTGTGGCCTCCCTGGGTGATGAGAAGCCTTGCGTAAGCAGAGAGGGGGGCAGGACCACGCAGACATGGAGATCACGCTTCCTTCTGATAAACACCCAAATCCCATATTGTAATCCCTCCCCCATAACCCCCAGTCCCTGAGAACATGACTATTGGGAAATAGAAGCATTGCGGGTGTAACTGGTGCACTAAGCGTGATGTCATACTGGAGCAGGGTGGACCTTTGATCCAGATGACTGCCATCCTTCTGGAAGGAGGAGATTTGGATGTGGACACACAAAGGCAGCATGTCACATGACAGTGGAGGCTGAGACTAGAGTGATGTCTCTACAAGCCAAGGACCATCAAGGATTGTAGCAAAGCACCAGAATTTAAGGAGAAACAAGGCAGGATTTTCCCTTCTGGGGAGAACGTGTCCCTGAGGACACCTTGATTTCAGACTTCCAGCCTCCAGAACTGCGATATGATAAATTTCTGCTACTTTAAGCCACCCACTTTGTTTTGGCCGCCCTAGGATTCTAACACGGGCCGTGCTGTGCCTCAGCTGCTGTGTCACAAGGCCGTCTTGAAGTGTCTGTTAGCGTGCTCTACGCATCTGAATTCAAGGCAGTAACATCTGTTGGCTCACTGTGGTGTTGGTATTTTCCCACTTGTAGAACTTATGTTGGTGGGGGGGTGGGGGGTGGGTGGGGCATGAAGACTCAGAGATTTAAGAACCTAAACTAATGGGTTCATTCATGTGTTCAGTCACGTAGGAGCTGTGTGATCTTGGGAATGTTAATCTCTTCTAAGGTTCCTCATCTGTAAAATGGGGTAATAATAGTATCTCCCTCACTTGGTATAATTCATAAGGATTTAGTGAGGTAAAGCATTAACCCACGTTCATTTAGTCGTGGGTTTTTTGAGTTGTGGCATATGCTGCATTTACAGTTAAGTAGGGTAAAATAAACAAGAAAAAAACCAAATAGGATAATTACAAATTCCGACAAAGACTTGGGAAGCGATCAACAGCGTCTTGACAGAAAGTGTAAGTGGTGGTTGGGGGGGCGGGGGCCGGTAAGCATTTTAGATAAGAAATCCAAGGACTGCTTCTGTGAAGAGATGAAACTTGAGCTGATGCAAAAAGGATGAGTAGGTGTTAGTTGGGTGTAAAGTTGGAGAAAGAGGGAGCAGCCTCCGAAATTCCTGAGGTAGAAAGAGCGCAGCAGGTTGGAAAAATCTGTTCAGGTAAGGAGTAGATGGCTGTAGTTTTCTGTTACCACCATAGCAAATCACCACAAATTTAGCAGCCTAAAACGACGTCCGTTTATTATCTCACAGTTTCTGTGGGTCAGAATCCTCACTCGTGTCTGGAGCCTCTTTTTCACATTATCCACATGGCTCTTCGCATTTTCGAGCTGGCAACAGCAGAGTAAGTCCTCCTCAGGCTTTGAATCTGCCTGCCTTGCTCGCCTCTGCTCGAAGGGCTCATGTGATCTATTGGGCCAACCTGGATAATCCGTGATCCTCTCCCTATTTTAAAGTCAGTTGGTTACCCCTGAAACACATTCACTGTAACATAGACACAGGCATGATACCTCATCAGACTCAGTCTGGGGTTGGAGTGTGGACTCTTCTTGTGGGCTGTAATTGTCTCCCACATTCTACAACTGTGGGGAGGAATCTGATGATGGATTCACCTTATGGATCATGGTGAAGATTTTGAAATCTAATTTAATGGTAATAATTATAATATTACTATCATGTAACTACTATGTACAGCACCTATTTGTTAGCACTGAGTTCTTTGCTGAACATTAGAAAACATAGTCTCATTGGATCCTCCTGATAACCTTTTGAGAAAAGTACCACTATACTCAATTTACAGATGAGGAAATTGAGGCTCAAGTGATTTGAGACTGTATAACTCCTGGCGAATCCCTACTTAAGCCCAGATCTGTCTGGTTCCAAATTCCATTAGCATTTTTATTTTAAATCCCCCTTATTTAGACATGCATTTAAGATATATTTTTAGAGGTTTCAATAGGGACTTTTCTGTTCTGGGTAAATGCATAATTGCATCTAACTAGATGTTTTTTTCTGTTTGAGTCTCTTAACCATGCCTCGGGGAATCTTAGTGATTCCAATCATTAGGTCATAGCCCAGGACTACAGGAGATTTGGCAACTTATGTATGAAAAAATCTTAAAGAATCTGTGGGGCTCAAAGAATCAAAGCTCGTTCAGGTTTTGATATACTTTTGTCAATATTCAGTTTATGGACTTTTCATTTTCATGGGCCCAGTATGGGTCTGAGTACCTGGATTTTTGTTGAGGGCACTGGACTCTGAAATTCTCCAAAGTAGGAAGGACACATATACCAGCAAGGCAGTTTCAATAATGGGGCCATGGCATCCACATTCTAATCTTCTTCAAGGATCTCATGAATTATCTGTATTTGATGACAGTTAGAAACCTGGCCATTTTCGTGAATTGTTTCCTAAGAGCTGGACAGACTCTTGTAGTCCTGGGGATTGCAGGGGAGCACATTTTCACTTGAGGCTAGAGAATATGCTTTGTTCTTATTCCATTGACCTCCCTGCTCACCTCTTGGTCCACCTTGCCAAGGATAAAGTTCTAGGGGTCTGACTCCATGCTGGGGACAAGAGGTGACTGGTCACGTATTAGTTTTTATTTCCCATCAGCTGCCTACGTACAACAGTCCCTCGCATTTAAGGGTCTGCTCGACAGGAAATATAGAGGACTATGATTGTGGAGCCCACACCCAGGTGATAGTTAAGCCTTTTCCAAGGGCCTGGGGCGAAGATGGACTATTCTTCTCTAGGTAAACAGGTGTAAATGTTGTAGGAGTGGAGGCCATGGGGGAAGGTATGTCCCACTGATAGGAGCTGTGTCCTGGGAGATTGCCCAGCAGGCATATTTTGCAGGAATGGTCCTGTCCCAGTTCCCAGGTGCCTGCCGATTAGGGGCAATTCATCATTAGTTAATATTTCAGTGCCCATCAAGCGCTGCTTCTCTGTGCTCCCTGTAGCTCCAGAAATGTTTGCTTGAGGATGTGCTGCTGGGACCCAGGACTCCAGGAGAGAATAAGGAACACACGTGCATTCCCCTTGCCAAAAACCATTTCTTTGCAGCTGCAGTACAGAAATGGGTACCAAAACGTTTAAGCCAGGCAGGAGGGGAAAGAATTCCACCCAAAATGAAACTTTGTTTGCCAAATTTCTCGCTAGTCTTTCTTATACGGGGGGTAGGAAGCATTCCCAGAAAGAGGATGGCAAATGAAGTTATGACAAACTTAAAAAAGGCAATTCGCAAGGGAATGAGATCTTCAACAAATGAAAAAGTGTAAATGGTAATATTCCAGCAAATTAGCTCCTAGAGAAGCCCTTAGGCAGAACTGTAAGCCATTATAATTAAGGATTTGGAAAATATCAGTATTTAATTAGAACCTCTCTTCTTGGTGAAATGCTGTTGTGTTGCTGTAACTTCAGGTGTAAACAACTAAACATACCCATTTCAAAAACGTGTTTTGTTGCAAGCCTTGAATCAGTGCTAATGTTAATTTGCTTATCTTGCAGCTTCCTCGCCTGTTTTTTTTTCCTTTGCTTTGTTTTATTTGTTTCTGATCAGAGCTGAATTTTAAGAGCATTTTATCTTTAATTCCCGAATACAGCCATCTCCTGTTCCCAGGCTGTTATTATAGTTATTTATTCACAAACACTGGGGAGCATCCCATAAACCTACCAACTCCTCCGTAATCAAATAAGCACGGATCCTCTAATATTTAATGTGTATTTGTGGCAGTTGTTTTAGACAAGGAGGTCTCAAATCCATTCCCAATGTAATCAAATATCTTGACAATAGCAAAATGTTTCAGTTTTTATCCCTTAACAACAGCAAACATTATAGAAATTGGCTTTTGCGGTATGAAACACTGATTCATTCACACACACACACACACACACACACACACACACACACACACACAGAATACTTGGTGCCTGACTCACGATCAGTCTTAGGCCCCACTTTTTGCACCTGGAAAATTCCAGACAACAGATAAACCTTTATTCCTTTGCCTATATAGGGACACATGTAATTCAAAATGTTTTCCTGCCGTGATGGAGAAGATGAGGCATTATCAAGACTAACACTACAATTTAACGCTTCAGAGGAGCAGTGTATATCATTACTCCCTCTGTAGCCAAGCACACTAATTAATATTTATTGCACCTGTCAAGCCAGTAGCCACAGCCAATCCATTCCTGTGGCAGTTCAATGGGAGACTGGACACCATATTTCTCCTTGGCAGACACGTGTGGGTCATCAGCAAAGACAGAAGCCCCTTTCCCCCAGTGAGAAGTCATAAACGCTCTCTTTCCTCTGACAAAATTAAACCATTAATTCCATTCGTGTTAATTTTTCTCCTTGTTGGGAATTGCTGAAAAAAGTGAGGGGAGGATGGAGAAAGGATGAGACGCAGCTGCATGTCCAGGATCAGCTGTCTAACATATTTATTAGAACAAGGGCTTTTGGAACCCATGACCTTTGCTTTGTATCAGACATCCCTTAAAGGTTACAGACATGTTGGGGGCGAGGTGGTTATAAATCCTCATGAAGTTTAATCACAAGTGGCAGGCCACCCAGCAGTAAATATGTTATTAAAACTCTTGGGCTTAAAACTTTGTTGGGCATCGTCAACAGGGCACGTCATCAACAGGTAGCTAGCTGGCACTGGAATTAATTAAGCTAGGGTAAAATAATAAATGAATTCTCATATTGCACCTACAGCAAGGAATTTGGCACTTGGTGCAGAGAAGTTTCTATCAAGGCTGTGAATCATTCTATAGTGCATCTGAGTCAACCCAGAACGAAGTTCACTCAAAAATTTAATTAGGAGAACATGAACACTGTGCTGGAGAAAAGTAGGGCACCAAATGCTGCTTTATTTATTTTTATTTTACTTTTTTGCTAATTCTATCAGGAGCACCTGTGTCATTAGAGCCACATGACCCAGCCTGCCAAGCTTTTGATTAACTGGAGGAACACCTGTGAGCCAATCACTGACGATTATCTGGGCCATTATATTTTCCCTTTGACATAATTGTTCTTCCCTCCAGGGTGACAATATTAACACTGATGATGACAAAGCAAGACGAGCAATAATAAAAAAACAACCAGCACATTTCTAAGCTGGTATGATGCCCCAGGTACTAAGTGCTTTACATATATTATCTCATTTAATCCTCACACCCCTCGGAGGTGGGAATTATCAGGTCCATTAAACAGATGAGGAATTGAGGTATAGAGGAGCCGTGTAACCAATGTCACCCAGGTATAGTCTGTCATACTTCAAAGCTCATCTCCTGACTGCTGCCTTGTCTCTAGGATGGAGGCTACTTGGGAGGCCAGTGGGGGTGGTATGAGAAGAATTCGTTTATGTGGGCGAGCCACACCTCTGCAACGTCTCTGTTGCTGTTCCCGGCTCCGCTCCCGCTTGGGTCGATGTTTCCCCTCGGCAGTGTTACTCATGTCCTGATCTCTGATTTCAAATTCCTTTCTCCTAATCTCTCCCCATGCAAACTTTCCTCCAGAGTCCATGATGGCCCTCTGGTTATCTTCACTATATGTTATTCATTTGTGGTAAGGCCCTTGCTTCTCTGATCATCTCTAACACTATTCTTTTGGAAGCCTTCCATTCTCTTATTCCATTTCTCTTCTCACTTATCGATAGGCCTGGCATACACATCCAGTTGCTGTCTGCAACATCATTGATTATCCTTTCACAGTTACGTTACTGCTGCACCAATAGTATTTCACCAAAACCACCCAACAGTGTGTTTAAGGTCTTATCACTGCCATAGACTTCAAAAGTCAATCTAGTGATTTCTAATTTTGGGGGTGGGTGTGTGGGTGATGATCAATAATGACTTATTTGCGTTGATAGTGCCCAGGTTGAAGGGAGATTCTTAAAATCCTCCAGCCAAGAAGACTGATCACTGGGCTTTAGAATTAGCCTTTCCACTTCCTGGGCTGGCCAGTCACTTAATGCCTTAGCCTTAGGTTCCTCACTGTAAGTTGGGGATATTCATTCCACTTTCACAGTGTTGTTAGAAAGATGAAATGAGATGACATACATAAAATCTTCACCACAGTGTAAGCACTCATTATTAGACATTTTGTATGTGGTTTTCAAAGGGTGGTTTTCAAAGTGTGGTCCTCAGAACAACAGCAAACGTATCACTTACGAATATGTTAAAATGCAAATTCCTGGGCCCACCCTGGATCTACTGAACCAGAACCTCTGGGTGTGGGTCCCAGTTATTGCATTTTAACAAGCCTCATGTGATCGTGATGCTTTAATGCCTGGGGACCACTGGTCTACAAAGCAAGGCTTCTCCTTAGCAAGGGTGACATTTTGACTGCTGGACACCTGTTTTTCTCTTCCTCTTTTCTTCCTTTGAATAATGATTATGGCAGCTTGCTCACCATCTCTCTCCTTTTCACCCTTGGTGTGTGGGATAGAAAATTCAGCTGGCCTCCATCTTCAAAGTGAGATTTTGACTAGGAATCTTTGCTCCACTTGTTGCTCACCTGTTTTTCTAATAAATGTCTTTTGCTTCCTCTTGATGTTCTAGTGGAAATGGTGGGACACTCTGTGTAGGAGCTAATTCTATGCTCTGTGGATTGTCTGCCTCATTTTTTAGTCCTGATGATTATTCCTAATAATAATAATTACTGAAAGCTTTTCTTTGACTCAATTCCTGCTTCATGCAGAAGAAAAAAAAATCCCTTCTATTTTTTTCCCTTTTCTGAGCCCTGACAAATGACTATTACCATGTTAAATCGTTCACCTGTGTAAAGCAAAGATTTTTATTTATGTCTCTGATGTTTGTTCTTTAATATCTTTAGAAAAACATAAAATTTGTATTAAATTGTAAATGGGGACTTTCACTCTAAACAAGGGTTGGCGGCTTTTCCCTTTTACTTGTTTGCCATACTTAATTGAACCCTGGAAGACTGGGGCACACGCATCATTTCCTCCTCATCTCTGTTTCACTGTTGAGTGAAGTGTTTCGAATTAATTTTGTTAAATTATTAATAGCTCAGTATTGGAAAACATTCCAGCTCCAGAGTTTATATTTCATCATGCGCCATGAAGTAATATGGTAGATTTCATGCACACAAATGAATATGCTTCTAGTGGTTAGGTGAAATTTTGGCTCTGGCCTACCCACAATGAATTCTCATGAAGATGTAATTTAATATTGAAGTATATATTCTAGTTTTCATTAAATCAGGACAGTTTCCTGGGAATCAAATGATTAGAATTACAGAATGGGTTGGGTCATTCATTTATTTCACAGAACGGTGCTAGGCACTCTGTTAGGTACTGGCAATACAATGGGAGATAAAAGGAGACATGGGCTTTGCCCCTAAGGACCTTATAGCCTAGTGACGAAGACAATCAACAAATCACCAAAATAAATGTAAATGACAACTATGATAACTGTTATAAAAGAAGGGAGAGAGGTGTGTAAGTGTGAGCAGATGACAAAGAAATTGACCTGGTCTTCCCTGGGAAGTGGTGTTTGCTCTGAGGTGAGGCAGGAGTATGATTATTTCAGGGAAGGGAATAGGGTGGTCATGGGAGAGACTACTTTGGAGAGAAGGAACAACATGTACAAACGTCATGTGGCAGGAGGGAGCATAGCATGTACGTGGGGCTGAGAAAAGGGTGGTGTGGCTAGGACTCAGGGAACATGAGGGTCCATCAAGGAGTTTAAAGCAGAGGAAAATGTGAATCAATTTAGGTTTTGGCGAGATCACTCTGTTTGCAGTGTGGGGTGTGGGTTTTCAGGAGACCAGACTGAATGTAGGCCGACTATCCAGCAGGCTATTGCAGAAGAGATCACACAGAGGGCTGGATTGGGGTGGACATGGCCAAGATGGAGAAAATGAGTGAGTGTGCAGATAACAACAGGATGGTGATGGGCAGAGAAGTGATTCTCTGATTCTAGTGTGCACATGGTTCTGTTCAGTAAGCTAAGAGACCCTCAGGAGAAAACCAGGTTTGCCAGGGAAGCTCACGTCTGCTTTTGGACTGTTGAGTGTGGTGAGCCAAGGCAGTGCAGGATATTTGGGCCTGGAGCTCAGAGGAAAGTCTAAAATGCTAGATGTACATTTGGATTTATCCAAATGTATGTGGCAATACAGCTACAGGCATGGATGAGATGGGACACAGATTCCTGCTTTAAGGGATAGCAGCATTCAATGCTAAGCAGAGGAGAAGATGAAGAAGGAATGGCCAAAGGGAAGGAAGGAAGTCCCCACCTTCTCTTTGGAAATGAGGTATCACTGAGGCTGAGGAAAGAAAGTATTTCAAGAGAGCAGCAGTGGCCAACCCAGCCAAGATATGCCAAGAGAAAAAGGCCAGCAAAAAGATCTAATGCATATGGAGAAACCCGTGGTTTGGTTTATCTGACGCTGGATCTTGGGAAAACAATGAGTGATAATAACATAACAGTGGTCCCTGAGAATAACTGAAATATGTACCATTGAGGTTATCCATCTCTCCCTACCCAAACCCATCTGCTTACGGGCCCGGGAGACAGGAGAATAGGGAAGAAGGCCCCCTAAGGTATGAAAGGTAGTGAAGCGCATGGAAACACATGTGAAAGCAGGCTCCAGAGGCAGACATCAAAGTTTAAATTCTGACTCCAAACTACTTAGCTTGGCTGGATTTCTTTATCTCCCTGAGTTTCAGGTTCTTTATCTGTAAGATGAGCATAACCATCTTATAGGTACTTGTGAGGATTAAGGAGATATGTACCAAAATCTTAGCAAGGTATTTGGCCCACAGTAAAGGTTAAAAACAATTGTTCATTTAATAACCGAATGATGGATTTCAAGCAGGGAATGAGGAAGAGATACATATTTAACAAGATGACTATATCTATCATCTGTCTATCATCTAAATGGCTTCATCATTGGAAGAATGACAATAACTAAATACAAAGAACATTCATTTCTGTTATCTTGGAAAGGGGTTTCTAAGTGTGCCATAGTTCTTTGCTCCAGGCCAGGTCATTTACCTTTTCAGTTAATGCCTTCCGTGAGGATATAACAACAATTGTATGAAAAGTACAGATGAGAAGCTGATATAAACACGGAAGGGATATACCTGCGACAGACTAAAGATTGAAAACAAAACAAATGGTCAGAATAAAATCAGACAAAAATTTAACAAATCAACTATGGAGTCTAATAAACCCACTGCACAAATTCAGGACAGTACAATTCATGTGGCTTTTTTGTAAGAGATTTAAGGTGAAAATGGACAGTGAATTCTATATAAGGCCATGATGGGAGACAGCTGCCCCCCAGAAGCTGTGTAGACACTGCTGTAATCAACATAGTTCAGTTTCTCTCTTCTTTTTGGGCTCCATATAGACTACATTTACTAACCTCCCTTGTGTCTACTTTTTGCCAATGGAACACAAGAAGATGTGCCTCCTCTCTGGGCCAAGGCAGTTAAGAACACTAAGCCTTCTCCATAATTTCACTTTCCCCTTGACTTAGGGCTAGATCTACTAGGGGCCCTCTGAAGTATTAAAGCCTGGGTCCATGAAGGACTGTGTTGAGGAGAGCCCTTCCCCTGCCCTTACCTCTGTAACTTCATGTCACCTGAGAAGTGAGCAAAAAACCAAACTATTATAGGTTAAGCCATAAAAACTTGGGGACTACTACCACAAAGACCACCATTATTCCTTACTAAAAAATCAACAACAACCAAAAACAGAAACAAAACAAAACCACTTCAGTTTTTGTTGATATTAATAGAAGTATGGTGTCCAGTTTAATGCGAAATGATATTCTGATAGAAATCATCCAGAAAGATACTAAATGACTTTACCAAGTTTTTTGTTTTTATTAGTAGAGCTATAGACCATACCTACAGCCTGATTTTTAGGTTCTTGGCTTCACACAAGAAGACATGGACATGTTGAGAGAATTCTTGGCATACACTAAGCACTCAGTAAGTTTCTACTAAACGATTAATATTAAAATGTATTGTCAGTGGTATGACCACCAGGGGAGGTAGCGAATCAAATCCATGTCCTATTAAGGTGGTTGGAGGAGCTTAGATTGTTCAACTGGGAGAAAATGAGGCAGGATGTGTGTCATGAACTATTAAAAGTACCATTCTGTAGAAGAAGGATTAGATCAGTTCTCTGGGAGCCCACCAGGTGGAACTGGAATAATAGCTTGAAGTTAGACATTTCTGTTCATTGTATGATGATGGAACTTACGGAAATACCACATCAGTCAGAGATGTTCAAAGAAGTGGCCTCTTACATCATTTGAAGTGTTTAAGCAAAGAGTGAGTGACCATGAGTTGGGGGATATTATGGAAGAAATTCAAGTACTGGATGGAATCCTGGATAAGATGCCCCTTAAGACCTCTTATAACCCTAAGGTTTTCTGTTCACATGGTTCTAAAAATAAACTTCATTTAGAGATAGTATTGACAAAATGCACTGAACATAGAGAGTCCTGTGGTGGGCCCCACGTAACTTGTCTACAGTGAGAGTCGTTTCCATCTTTTAAATAATAGGCACTGTTTTATTCCTTATAGAGCAGAAATTATGAATGCTTCCTCCCAACTGTCTTCTCCAGATTACTAAATGTGGCTATGCCTGAAAATTTTTTTTTATCATGAAAACAATATTCATAGGAGGGCTTTTCTTACAGTGGTCTTGAACAACTGCAGAGAATTTTTAATTGAAGCTCAGTTGATTTGAAATCTGTTGCATATCAAGTTGTATTCTCTGAGTGTCCACCAAATGCCAGGAGCCCTATAATGTTACAGGCACCTTCAAGAAGGTTCCATTATAAGCTGTTAAGGTCAGCTCTGCCACTGAAGTTGACAAAGACCTGGAGCATGAGCCCAGCTTTGTGCACACTGTGACTTGTATGAAAGCTGTGAGCATCTTTTGACTGTTTCCATTCACAAAGCAGAGGCACAGCAATTGGTTTTCCTAAGAGAGATACTGTAAAGATAAAAGAAAAAATGTATGTGAAATTACTTTGAATTTTTAAGAGAACTAAAAGAAACTTGGGATAGTAGAGCCAAGGTTTACGTCAACTTTTCTTTTAAGAAAATACTTAGAGTCTAAAGAATGGGCTTCTGATCAGCTAGGATCTTGATGCAAATGTCAAGGAATCCTGTACTTTTATTTTGACATCTATATTGTCTATTCACTTTGCAAACTCTCAAGAAGATTGATATCATGGAATTATAAAAATAAAAGGTCATGGACAAAATTTATGTTAAAAAATGAATAAATAAAAAGGGTGGGCCTCATTCTCTCATGAGCTCCACATGATGCTTATCAGCAAAGTCTTCAACTGAAAAGTCAATATGGTACACCTAAAACACCTGAGATTCCCTTTATTGCCACACTAATATGTGAAAATTAAAGCTCATTAGTTAAGAAACAATGATTTGTCTGGAGATGAGTTGACTAAATGGCTAGTAATTGATAAAACCAATAGGGGTAAAATTAGAAGCTTTGTGGAAATTTCCATATGGCACAATTGTAAAAAGATACAGAAGCAAGAAAATAAAGTGCATACTATATAGTACTCTAAAAAGGATATAAATTTAAAAGAAGCAGTGTGTTGAAGTTTGATGAGAGTTTTTGAGTTTTGGGGGGAATATTTAGATTCTTTCCATGAGGCTACTGATATTCCGAAGGGGCTGTTAATTCCCTCCGAAACTTATAATGCCTTAATATGTTCTGCAAATATTTTCTGAGTAAACACTAGGAATGAATACATTGAATTTTAAAGTGAATTCTTCATTTTATTCACGGTTGTCACGCATTCTATTTCAAATACCACTCTGGCAGGAAAAGCTCTAACTTAAGAGAAAAACCAGAGAGTTCTACCTAATATAATGAAATCAGCAGGACTTGAAGCTCTCCAAACTCTCCTCATTTGCTCTGCTAACAGAGGCTTTGTCTCCTTTCAGGAAACTCTCATATACACTCCCCACCTTCAATCCCCCCCAATGTGTGAGGTCCTTCGTTGGGCATGAGAGACACAAGGGATGTGTGACACAAAGTCCCCGCCCCTGAGAAGCTCAGGGTCTAGAGCTGCTGTGAGATTTATCCGGTGGGCTTAGAATGAATTTGAGGCTAGATTAACCAGGAATAACCTGTGAACAGTTGCTTAGGTTTGATTATCCTTTTCTTGAATCTTTCTCTTTCTTGAAGATAATGTCTTGGGCTGTGAATCCCATAGATTTTCATGTAGCCCTTTCAGGCTCAGAAATAAGATTCTTCAAGTCCAAAGGATGGGCCCTCCTTTATTCATGTTGTCCGGTGGGGTGCTTTGTATCTTGGGCATATTTAATTAGTTTCCCATGTGTTGGCTGCTCCTGCCACACTTTAAGAGCCTTTGCAGTTGTTATGGACTTAATTGTGTCCCCTTAAAATTCATATGTTGCAGTCCTAACCTGTGATACCTTAGAATGTGACTGTACTTGGAGATCAAATGTTTAAAGAGGTAATGAAGGTGAAGCGAGGTCATGTCTGTGGGCCCGGATCCAATCTGACTGAGCCCTTCTAAGAGGAAGAGGGGGCCTGGGATGCACACGCTCACAGGGAAGGCCGAGCGGGGACACAGTGAGAAATGGCCATCTGCGAGCCTAGAGAGGAATCTCAGGAGAAACCAAACCTGCCAAAACCTTGATCTTGGATGTCTAGCCTCCAGAACAGGGAGGAAATAAATTTTTGCTGTTTAAGCTGCCCAGTCTGTGGTATTTCGCTGTGGCAGCCTGAGCTGACTAAGACAGCAACTATTTTTGATACCGCTCCATTTTTGGTAAAGTTGCCAAACAGAGCAGCCTTTCCCAAGTTCTCCTCCGGTTTCTGCGCATGGCCCCTCGGAGTCCCAATCATTCTCTCATGCCTCTGTGATCAGAGTTCTCTATCTGTCTTTTCCAGACTTTCCAGAAGATTTGAACAATTTCAAGGCTAATGAAGAAGAGAAAACCCATTCTGCCATTTGAACTCTGCAAACAGCACCTCAGGAAAGGCTTGATTGTCACCTTGTTCTCTCCCTGGGAGGCAGGGATGGAGAACCTGGCTGAGATGTAATGCTCAGCCTCTGCAGTCACGTCTGTCCCACAACATACCAGAGAAACTGTGCTAGTGGGAGCGACGGTCTGGCCCTGCCCGTCTGCAGGGGGGCAGCATCGGGTTAACTTCTTAAAATCCCTGGTGTTGGAAATGGACCTGCAGGAACTTCATAAAGATAGGTATAATCTAGGGCAGAAACACTAAGAGGAGTTCAAATTAAAGAAATGACATGAAATTACATTTCTTAAGGAGGGAAATAACATTCAGGAACATTAAATGATTTAATTATGCTTGACAGAGCTTTTGGAGCTAAAAATGCAGCAGAAGCAAAGTGTGTTGAGATATAAAGTTTGAGAGAGCAGCCGTAAGAAAAATCTTGAAAGCAGAGTATGTAATCATCCATAGCCGCATGGAGGGCAAAGAAGACCCTCCATTAACATTCATTTTGCTTTTTCTAGGACAAGGACTCGGAAGAACAGAGCAATATTTTTTGTGTAGTTTTGAGGCTTAATTATCTCTGGTGGAGATACTGTTAAGTCTTAAGATTCTCCAACTTACTAGTTCTCAAATATGTTGATGTACATTTAACATATAGCATGAAAAGCAGCCAGTAGTTCTTCTGGCTTCCCTGGACACACATATAAAACATGACCACCGTCAGAACCAACTGATTGTTGCTATGAGAGCAAACACTCGCTGTTATTAATACTTGGAAACTTTTACGTGTAGGTATAATACAGCTTATTTGTGTGTTCAGATTGTTATGAATACATATGCGGGGACACTCCATACATGCCAGTATTTACTATATAGTCTCACTGTGTTTGGAAAAGGGTCATGGGCATATTGCCCCCCAAATGTTTCTCTAGCAATGGACCAGCATCCTGAATGGAATCTATGATTTAAATAGATTCTTGAGGCACCTCTGCCTCCTCCGGTTCCAGTTCTAAACTTTAAACAGAATGCAAAATGGTCCGAGTGGAACGGGATGCAAAGTCCCCCTGACTGAACAGTTCCTGGTATGGTGCAAATTTTCTTTTATGGTGCCAATTAGTGTCTGACTTGTCTTTTTGCCATGTGACGAATTAAAAATGCATGATTTGGATGCCGGAAAGCTAACCAGCTTCTGGATAGAATCCCCTGGACACTGCCATTCTTCCAGTTGATCCTTTTGCCCTCCCTGTGTTGGCAAGTACCGCCTCGTTCGCCCACTGCTTACATCTTTCCCTAACAGATGGTTCTTTTTACTAGTCAAGATCCAATCTGGTGATTTACTTTAATATGCCTTGGCCTAAAGAATACCCATGACAGACAGCTAGCACAGCCTCCCGAAGCAAAATTTTGCAAAGAAAAAAGTTAAGTAGACACATGCTATCTAGACTGCATTCCATTTTATGCACCCCATAAATCAGAATATTTGTCAACAACAATTAAAATGTAGTTTCCCTGGTAATAAACATTACAGGGAGGAACAAATCAAGTTTCATTTATTCTGTCAGAAACCGAAGGCGAGCGCTTCATATTATTTTGTGGATAATCTCTGAGGAGTAAACTAAGCACAATTACATTCTTGATTTTAATTAAAACTCTGGGTACCTTTCAAGTTCCGTTAGGGAGATGTCCTGGGTCTGCTTAGCTGAGGTCTGCACTGCAAAGTTAATTTGACATACAACATATTTTTCATGAGGTAACTGTCGCAGGAAGCTGTTTGTAAGAGCAGCCTCTCCAGTGCCTGTGGGCCCCACAAAAAGTAATGACTTCTCCTGAAGCAGCAACTTCGCCAGGAAGTACATCTGCATAACAGTCCCCGAAGCCCTCCCAATAATGTCATTAAGCTGGAAAAAAATCAAAGGAAAAGGCGCCCAAAAGATGCTGTTAAACATGTTTCATTACTTACTGTACACAGAACAACAATAGAACCGAGTCATGGAATCATTTCAAATCACGGTAAAAGGGGAAGCATCCCCCAATCCCTGGAACGGTGGCAGAGGCAGAGGCCATGGGGTGTGAGTTGGCCCTGAGACCCCGGGAGGGCCACCGTGGAAGGCCCGCGTTCCCGCCGCTGTCTGTGAGGACCCTGTTCTTCAGGACTGGGCCTGACTCTCCACCCTCAGCCATTAGTTTTTGTGGCTTCTGATCTGCTGATTTTCTACTTGGCCCCTGTTTTCCACTTATTTCTACAAGGTAGTGAGCAGAACTGCAATGAGGGTGCTGCCTAGCACGAGCTATGCTGTGAGGGGCAGGTGGGGGGGTTGGCCTGTCAAGGGGAGAGGCCTCACACATGGCCCCTTTTCCCGCTCTTCACTGTCATCCACCACCTCACCCATCCTACCCAGGATTTCCCTCCACTGGAGTCTGAAAAGTAGATGCTCCTCCAGGGCGTGACTTAAAATCATGGCAGATCTGAGTTACTATCGGCCTTTGGAGACCGTCTTCTCCAGCTGGTCTGTTAATTCACAGATGGTGAGGCTCAAGCAGGAAAAGAGAAATAGCAGCTTTTGTTGGTCTCTCCAGCCACACATATTCATTGCCACCTTTGACTCCGAAGGGGCACTGGATTTATACTTTCATGTGGAGCTTTTCAATTCCAAGCAGTGATTGCTGTTGTAGTGATCTTTATCACATTACATAATCATATTATTATCTAGATTTATGATACTGTGCATTAGATCCGTATGACTCATTACATGTCTATGCCTTTCAACACCATCAGTCGTATCCCCCCACCTCCATCCACTGGTGACTACCGCTTTGCTTTCTTTTTTTTACAGCTTTGAATTTTTTAGATTCTGCATATAAATGATATCATATTTGCCTTTCTCTGTCTCACTTCTCTCACTTAGCAAAATGTGCTCCAAGTCCATCCATAGTGCCCCAAATGGCAGGATATCTTCCTTTCTCGTGGCTGAATAACATTCCACATAATGATATTTGTTACTATTAATAACTCAAAAGCCTGACGATGAAGGATGTGTGAATAGGTGTCCTGTGTCCACCATTTAGTATACATTCCTGATTTCTGGTCTTAAGTTCTTGACATGAACCATCTTTAACACTCATACTAATCTTCTAAAGAAGTAAGTATTATAAACCCTACTTTTCAGATTAGCAAACAGAAATGCAGGGAGTTTTAAGCAAGTTGCCAGAAGTAACACAACTGCTAAATGCTGGCCAAAGCAGCGCTCCAGCCGGGGGCATGCCAAGGTCAGCGTTGCGTGCTGAACTGTATCGTGGAGGGGAGTAAGATGCTTGGTTTGGACGGTTAAAGCTTAGAGAGGAATGGGAAAATGGCAGGCTAGTACTGGGCTTTCAACTGGAAGGACAGGACCCTATGTTATAACAGATGGGTAAGAGGTCCCCCCCCGCCCTTTCAGGGAGACCCATTTTCCTTCAGCTTCTTATTGCTCTTAACTTATTCTCAATACAGTCTTAGCACTGGGTCCCAGAGAATAGGAGCTCAACAATCATCTGCTGAATAAAGAAAAGAAATGACCACAGACGGGCGATGCAGTGCTTATTCCCTCATTACTAACCTCACCTCTTACTGCCAACATTCCAATGAGGACTTTTTTAGCCACAAATGTATCTTCCCTTCCTAACTTCCCCAAGTTTCTGAAGGCTTGTTTATATCACTGTCTTTCCAGGACTTATTTTGAAACTGTGGACTTCTTTCGCAAATATAGAAATCCTCAGTAAAGTTGGCATTTATCCTCTGAGTTGGTGTTGAGCAGGGAAGGGAAATAAATAAACACAAAAACCAAAGCCCACTTAGACCAGCCACCTACAGTAATTGCTATACTTTATGTATTTCCCTGATTAACTTCTTTTCACGAGATTTTGATCATCAAGAGAACATAGGGCCTGATATCAAGATGGGTAGGAAGAAAAGAGAGAAAAAAAATTAATCTTAAATGTTACCAACCACACACACACACACACACACACACACAAGGGCAATTATGTGAGGGGATGGAGATGTTAACAAACTTTATTGTGGTAATCATTTTGCAATAAACTCGCGTATAAAATCTTTATGTTGTACACCTTAAACTTACATATGTTATGTGACAATAGCATCTCAATAAAGCTGGGGGAAAAAAGTACCATAATGAATACACACTGCTACCTTTTGATGGATAGTTAAGCTATTTCTTAGTACCTGTGTGTTTGTTTTGATTATGATCGGAAAGTAGCAAAGAGCATCCTGTACACATAGCTTTGCAAATCTGTATGAGTTAATTTATGAAATAAATTCATACAAGTAAAAAACCAAAAACCAAAAAACCCAAACCAAAAATTGGGTAGGTGATACCCCAGGTAGTATTTACACACAAGAATTTCCTTTGACTTGCTGTATTCTGCAAATTTACCAAACCTTAGTAGCAGAAGCTGCATGTGGCCAATGGAAAGAATCCCGGCTAAGCTGAGATTCTGGAATATTCAGCAACTACTGGCACTGTTGCAAAGTCCTTTATTTCTTTTGGGGGGCCCTCCTTTGGATTTACTAACTCTAGGACATCAAATGGCTTGAAAGAGTTAATGCAATTCTTTGTCAATCTCTCTTACTGAGGCTCAGCTTTCTCATTTGTAAAAAGGGCTATTATGGTCTGAGTGTTTGTGTTCCTTCCAAATTCATGTGTTGAAATCCTAATGGCCAATATGATGGTATTATGAGGTGGAGCCTCTCGGAAGTGCTTAGTTCTTGAGGCTGGGGCTTTATGGATGGGATTAGGGTAGAGCTCCTAGCCACATTGGCCACGTGAGGCTACAGAGAAAAGATAGCCCTCACCTGACACCGAATTGGCTGGTGCCTTGATCTTGGACTTCCCAACTTTCAGAACCATGAGAAATAAATTTCTGTTGTTTACAAGCCACCTAGTCTCTGGAGTATTTTGTTAGAGCAGCCTGAACCGACCAAAACATTAACACAACAAAGTCGGCCCTCAATGTTGTAACAATGAAATGCAACATTCATAATGATAATAGCTCGCATCACTATTCTAAGGTATATTTATATCTATCCATATCAATATCTATCTATTTATGTAGTCATTTGATCCTTATAACAACCCCGTGAGGTAAGATCATTTTCTCTCTAACAGATCTGAAAAACCCTGTCCAGTAATTGCCTGAGATCATTGCACTGAGGCAGATTTGTGAATTCCCTGGGGGCTGACCAACTCCGGTGTTTGTAAGGTCTTCTGAGGCCTGAAACAGTGCTAGGCACAGAGAGGCACCTGCAATTGTACCTTGAGTCTGATTTGGAGGCCAGTATTTTCTCTATAAAGTCGGTTTGAAAAATCAAGAAATGTGAGATGAATGTGCAATTAGTAGTGCTATGTTGTAGATTTATGGTCTCCAGTGTGGCTTATGGCTACCCAGTCACAGTAACAAAAACATCTATGGGCTGCATGACTACCCCTGCTCAACCTCTGCTGGCATCCCGTGGCTCCTTATCTGATGAAATAATGTCCCGTCCTTGCACCTGGATAAGCCCAGTGAGATTTTTAGCAGGCAGAGGGTGTAAAATGGAGAAAAATAGTCTGGGCTGACATGGTGCACCAGAGACAGCCATTATGGATGATATCATTGTCCTCAATATGGCACTTGGTTAGACTTGAAAAACTCCCTCATTTCCTGCTACATGCAATTCAGGCTTGCTTTTTAACCTCTGCAATGTTAATCTGTATAGCCACAGGATATCTTCAGTCACAAGAGTACAAATCCCTGGTCTAGAAGGTCAGAAACCACATCACCATCACTCTAGATCCTTCCTCCAACATCTCTCCTCCCCCTTGCCTCTAGCTCCTTGGCCCTCATCACTTCAAATCCCCTGAAGAAACGGAACATGCAGTCACTAAAAAAAAAATATGTATTGTTGCAAAGGTCAAAGCAGTAAACTCCAATTCAACAGAATCTAAGAAGGATTACAATTCTGATCCTCCTGTCTGGTGACACACATCATCTTTGGAGGAGAAAAACACAATGTGCCATCAATCCACTCTAGCAGAGTGAGAGGGCAGGAGGAGCCATGAACTTAACTATTCTGGTCCCAGAAGGACCAGAGGAAATCTCCCAAGGATGTGCTGTGAGCTGATATTGGAGCGGTTCTGGCAAAGGTTTTGGTCTCTGTCCCTCATTAGCAAGGAGGCCGGCAGAGGCCCATGAACCTCTTTGAAATGACTCCTTTGCATGGTGGAAAGAAGTTCACCATGGATGGAATGTCATCTCCCTTTCTGAACAGAGATGAAAAAGTGCCACTGCATAATAGTGAGTTGTAAAAGAGGGGAGAACTAGAGATTAAGCAGAGATTCTTCTGCCCTCAGTGGGTTGGGGTTGAAATTTAAAAATAATCAAACTAACTATTATGGGTCTTCTAATGGAGCAGGTTGATTATTCTTGTATCTCCTCCCCACTCTTTTTTTTTTTTTTAAATAAATAGAGGAGTAAATGCTTTAAAGAGAACTTACATGAAGAGAACTTTATTAGGAAAGAAATCATGAAAAGAATAAAGTAATAATATAACATTAGGTTCATAGCTCATGCAAAACGAGGGTGGGATGTAAAACTCAGAAATAAAAAAAATGTGGGGATGACAGATTAAAGAGGAAATGCTTTGAATTGACTAATTTTCACAGTTTGAGGTCTGAAAGAAAACTATGTGTCAAAAGTTTTAGCAAGAAAGGAGAATATTCTAAGCAGACTGAATTATAACGCATTGGGTGCTTCAGAACTCATTATTCAGATTCTCGCTCCTTTGCAGTGGCTCCACACGGGAGCTTGTTAGAAATGTAAACCTGTAGGCCTCCTCCTAAAATTGAAATCTGAATTTTTAAGAAAATCTCCAGGCAACATGTATGCACATTAAAGTTTGAGAAGTTCTAATATAGTCTAGTGCTTTCTACTGGTACTCTGGAGTTATTAAGTTTTTCACCTTTTCCTCCCATTATTTATTTACCAAATCCACTACACAATAAAATTGCAAAGAGAATTAAGCCCCATTATCTGGCAAATATTTTCCTTCAAAAGATGGGAGACAAAGGCTGAGGCTATCTAATGAAGCTTTCTGTTGACCTTTCCCTTAAGATTTCACCCTGCATGTTAGCAAATTTAGTCATAAGTAGAAATTGCACTGTCAAAACACAGGGGCCATGCCAAGTGATGGCAATAGCACCCACTGAACTCTGTTAATTGTACAAAAGGCTAGTTAGGCTCATGGTGACCGGAAGGCCAGCTAACAGCTATGCGGAGAGAATGTTCCTTGGAAATGTGTACCTTTCCAAATGACAAAATATAATTAAGATTTGAACTATTAAATGAACTGTCAAGAACACAGTTATTATTCCTACTCTTTCTCTCCTTCTCTCTCGTTTCCTTTTAAAAGCAAAGTTGGCCTGCATTAAAGGCCAAATTCAGATATTGGATCTATATGGTATTTCTGGCTTGGGGTTTTTCCAATAAAAGGGGATTTCTAAGTTACTATCTCCGATAATAAGCAGCTTTTCTGAATCTTGAGATTGTTATAAGCATATGGAGAATGTGATCTGCCTGTGGTGAATTGCTGAGAGCAAATTTTTGTTAAGCATCTCCCATTTGCTTACAAGCTGATTTTTTAAAAAATGTATGATTCCAAATTCTCTTGCTCAGATGATAGGAAATGTTTTGGGATAATCCAGACTGGCATTAACACAGTATTCATATAAAGCTCTTTGGTCTTGTGGATTTTCTTGTCCCTAAAATTTGGACACTTAAGAGTATGCCTCTGATATAGGAATTGGCTGAGGCTAAAGCTAAGGAGAGCAAAAGATGAGTGAGAAAAACGAATAGAGAAAGGGGCAAAAAGTTGAAAAGAGGAAGGAGAGTGAACTGATCTTTATACAAGGGAGAGTTTAAAATTTCATGTATTCATTCATTCATTTTTAAAATATTAAGGGCCCTCTATTCAGAATACTCTGCTAGGCATTGATGATATATAAAAGGAATACATAACAGACATGGTCCCTGCCCTCATGGAGGTTAACAGTCTAGTGAGTGGGGTGGCAACCAATAATAAAATATATGTTGAATTCCTATTCTGTGTTTTGTGCTTAAGTGCTCTGGAGAATAACAGAAAAATATGACACAGTAAAGCCTGTTAAGAGGCATTTGGGTCATCTGGAACTTGTGTTGTTTACCTTTTTTCCCTTTTTGCTCCTCAGCATCTGTTCCCTTCTTTTCTAGTGACAGCACCTCCTTTTATGTTGGGGAGCTAGAGTGAACCCATGAGGTAAAATATAGAGGGATCGTGAATTGGGAGGGATTGTGAACTGATTTCCTTTATAAGGACTGCACAGAGGCTAAAGCACAACCAATTGGATGTCCTCTCTTTAGGACTTCAATCCCAAGCCAAACTGCCAACAGCCTAAATGGTGGATTCATCCTCAGTGATGGTGGCCTGAAGAGCTAGGTCTCAGGGTGCTGGGCCTACACTCCCAGAGCTTCCCTGGTTTCCAGCCTTTTCAAGCCAAGTCCTTCATCTGGGAATTCCTCCATATACTTTTCAAATAAAATCCTCTTTCTTACGTTAGCAGAGTTGGCTTATGTGTCTTGGAACTACAGAAACTTGCCAAGTGAAAGTAGTTAGTACCTGAAGTGGGGAAATGGATTCTGGGTAGCAAAGAAAAGTGTTCTACAACTATAGTCCCAGCCAACAAGGAGAATACAGTTCCTCTGGAGCTTCCTTAGTGGGTTCTGAGAGCTTTTGTCTTGCTAAAATAATTTCTACAGGTACCAGTATTAAAATACAGATCTTACCTTCCCTACTTCCACAGGCAATTTCTATGGGATTTCAGGGTTAAGTAAACTTGAAGGGAAAAAGATCCTAACAGAATCATTGAAGAAAATAAATGAAGGAAAGGAGGAGGGAAATAAAAGAGCAAGAGGGAGAGAGAAAATGAGGGGGCCTGGGGTGTTGGTGGGGGGAGAACTTTGTTATGTGTCTTTATTTTTGGTTCTGAAACTAGTTTGTGAAGATTTGTAGGAAAGAGGGTCTCTCTGGCACAAAACATCTTGTCAACCTTGAAGAACGTTTTCAGAAGAATGAAGAAGACCCCTCATATCCTATTCATAGCCTATAGCTTGCAGGTGATGGCTCACCTATGAGAAACTTAAAAAATGGAATCAGTTTCAAGACTCCTCAGCCAGTAAATAACATTTCATACAGAGGGACTTCAATCACCCAAAGGCATCTGTCTTGATGACTCTATTTGTGGATAGTAAAATTACCAATGTTTATCAGGGGGTAAAATATTGGCAAGTCCATTCTGTACTTTACCATCTGAAAAGATTCTGTTTTTCAAGCAAAAATATCTGACAAGCAAATCACATGTAATGACATATATCAGGATCTCACTGAATAATATCTGTATCTGGACAATTTAAATCAGATTTGAGCAGGGAAAACTAGATACTGATAAGAACATTAGTCAGTGATTTTAAACAATGAGCTTGACCTGGTCTCTCTAAAGATGCATCATCTTTAAAGGACAATTAGCCGGGAACGTTGCCCCAGGTTCCTACTTGCCTCATGCGTGCAGGCCCACCTGTACTGCACTGCTGAGGAGACTCAGTCTGGATACCTGCTCTTGATATACTTTACTTTCTCTTTCTCTTGTCTTCTATGGAAATAAGACACAGTGGCCTCAAAGGCTTAATGTTCCTTTTTTGGTAGCTGGATGTCTTACCTGAGGAATATCATGCCTGAGACCTCTCTGTCCCCTTGCCCATTTCTTTACCTACAAGACTTGCCTATTGGCACCCAGATTATACAAGGATTAACATCACATTATAATCTCTAACTTAACTTTTCTCATAAAAGTATCTTGGGACACTGTCTTCATCTTTCAGGCTGCTGTAACTCAGTGCTATAGATACTATGACTTTACTGGGTGCCTTATAAACAGCAAATATTTATTTCACAGTTCTGCAGGCTAGGAAGTCCAAGTTCGAGATGCTGGCAGATTTGGTGTCTAGTAAGGGTCAGCTTCCTTATAGATGCTGTGCATGTGTCCTCACATGGCAGAAGGGTCTCTTTATAAGGTCTCTAATCCGGGCCATGATGGCTCTATCTGTAGGACCTAATATTACCTCCCCAAAGCCCCACCTCCGAATACTATCCACAATGGAGGTTAGAATTTCAGCATATGAATTTGGGGTGGGGGAGACAAATTCAGCCTATAACAGGCACCATAAAAACACTAATAATTTCTCTTGGTAGGGTTACATGGATAAAATAACCTGAATGATCAGGAAAGAAGGGTGTAAAGAGACTTTTTCTATTTTGGGTGGCAGGGAAGAGGCCTCATCCTCTGAGAGAGGTAGGGAGGTAGGGACGGTTTTAGGTATAGGAGTGAATTAGGTAGGCCTTACTTCTTTGGGGGAAATGGGTAGATTGAGGTCCCTTTATGCTGACTCTGCCCTAGGAAGTGGGAATTACATGAACTGAGAAAGATGTCCACCAGAGTTACAGCATTGGAGCACTGAGGGAATGGGAGCACAGAACCTAGACATGGCATTACGTAGGGTGGACATGAGCCCGTGGATTGTGGTATTGTGTAAGGGTAAGCACTGACACTGACACCATGTGACAGTGAGGGGCAGTGGTGGTGATGACCTTCAGAGTTCAATGTGCATCTGGAGAAGGAAGATAAGGTAATTACCTCTGGAGGCTCTCAGGAGTTCTGGAATAATTGGCAAGGACACCTTGCCAGGAGAATATTGGATTTCCTGCTTGTATGGCAGGTGGGAACTTAAGTGATCATTTGTAACAATGAAAGATGTGATTTTTACTTGTATTGTTATTTTTTGGAGCATTTCCTTTTGTGTGTGTGATCAATGGCATCAGTTTTTATTCTCCTATGCTAAAATCATTTTTTTTTCTATTCAAATGAACATGGTATAACTTGTCTTCTTTATTATGATAAATATAAAGGGGCAACTCTGTATCATATCCTCTAGCACTTTTTCCAATTTTATTGAGAAATAATTGGCATACATTAACTTAAGGGGTATAACACAATAGTTTGATTTATATATATTGTGAAATGATTACCATGTTAGGTTAAGCTAACATCCATCTCATATTGTTACAAAAACAAGAAAAAGAGAAAAAAAAATCTCTTTCAGATGAGAATTCTTAGAATTTACTCTCTTAACCACTTCATATGTCATAATGCACTGTTAGCCATAATCATCATGTTGTACATTACATCCTTAATATTTATTTTATAACTGGGAATTTGTACTTTTGAGCACGTTCCCCAATTCCCCCACTGCTACCCCACCCCCTAGTCTCCAATCTCTTTTTCTATGAATTTGATCTTTTTTTTTCTTTTTAAGATTCTACATATAAGTGAGATCATACAGTATTTATTAGTCTAACTTATTTTCACTTATCAAATGCCTTAAAGGTCCATCTATATTGTTGAAAATGGAAGGATTTCCTCATTTTCAATGACTGAATAATATTCCTCTGTGTGTGTGAGTGTGTGTGTGTGTGTGTGTGTGTGTATACTTTATCCTTTCATCCATTGATGAATACTTAGGTTTGTTTCCACATCTTGGCTATTGTAAATAATTCTGCTGTGAATATAGGGGTAGAGATATCTTTTTTAAAAAAACTAGTTTCAGAGGTAGAATTTAGCGATTTAGCAGTTGCATATAACACCCAGTGCTCATTACATCAAGTGCTCTCCTTAATGCCCATCACCCAATTATCTCTTCCCCCCACCAACTTCCCCTCCAGCAACCCTCAGTTTGTTTTCTAGAGTTTAGCATCTCTTATGACTTGTCTCCCTCTCAATTTTCATCTTATTTTATTTTTCCTTTCCTTACCCTATGTTCATCTCTTTTGGTTCTTAAATTCCACATATAAGTGAAATCATATAGTATTTGTCTTCTCTGACTGACTTATTTTGCTTAGCATAATACCCTCTAGTTCCAACCATGTTGTTGCAAATGGCAAGATTTCCTTTTTTTTTGATGGCTGAGTAATGTTCCATTGTGTGTGTGTGTGTGTGTGTGTGTGTGTGTATGTACACACACATTATATGTAATATATATATATATATATCACATTTTCTTTTTTATTATTATTCTTTTATTTAAGTTCAATTTGTCAGTATATAGTATAATACCCAGTGCTCATCTCGTCATCACATTTTCTTTATCCATTCATCTATTGATGGATATGAAGATATCTTCTCAAGTTAGTGTTTTCATTTCTTTTGAATATATTCCCAGAAATGTTGTTGGATCATATGGTAGTTCTACTTTAAATTTTTGGATGATCCTCCATACTGTTTCCATAGTGGCTGTACCAATTTATATTCCCCCCAACAGTGTACCAGGGTTTCCTTTTCTCCACATCTATGCCAGTTATTATCTCTTGTTTTTCTGTTGATGGCCATTCTAAAAGGCATGGTGTGGTATTTATTGTGGTTTTAATTTGCATTTCCCTAATGGCTAGTGATGTTAGACATCTTTTCGTACTTTCTGTACCTGTTGGTCTTTTGCATATCTTCTTTAGAGAAATGTCTACTCAGGTCCTTTGTCCATTTTAAAATTGGACTAAATTTGGGTTTTTGCTATTGAGTTGTATGAGTTCTTTATATATTTTGGAAACCAACTCCTTATCAGAAATATGGTTTGAAAATATTTTTTTCCTATTCCATAGGTTGTCTTTTCATTTTGTTGATTTTGTTTTCTATTTCTGTGCAGAAGATTTTTTATTTTGATGTAGTCTTGCATGTTTATTTTTTATTTAATAGCTTGTACTTTAGGTGTGATCTCCAAAAAACCATTACCAAGACCATGTCAAGGGGCTTTATTCCTGTTTTATTTTAGGGGTTTCATGGGTTCAGATCCTACATTTAAATCTTTAATCGATTTGAGTTAGTTTTTGTGAGTGGTATAAAATATGGGTTCAATTTCATTCTTTTACATGTGAATATCCAATTATCCCAGCACCATTTCTTAAAGCGACTGTCTTTTCTCCATTGAGAATCATTGGTTCCCTTGTCAAATATTAGTTGACCATATGTGGTTGGGTCTATTTCTGGGCTCTTGACTCTCTTCTATTGGTCTGTTTTTCTTTTCTTTTCTTTTCTTTTCTTTTCTTTTCTTTTCTTTTCTTTTCTTTTCTTTTCTTTTCTTTTCTTTCTTTTCTTTTCTTTTCTTTCTTTTTTCTTTTCTTTTTTCTTTCTTTCTTTTCTTTTCTTTTTTTTTAAAGATTTTATTCATTTATTCATGAGAGACACACACAGAGAAAGAGACAGAGACACAGGCAGAGGGAGAAGCAGGCTCCACGTAGGGAGCCCAATGTGGGACTCCATCCCGGGTCTCCAGGATCAGGCCCTGGGCTGAAGGCCGCGCTAAACTGCTGAGTCAGAAAACCAGGCTGCCCTGGTCTGTTTTTCTGTTTTAAACAGTACCATACTGTTTTTTGATGACTATAGCTTTATGGTATAGCTTGAAATGAAGCGTGATGCTTCCTACTTTATTCTTTCTCAGTTTTTTTTTTTTTTTCTATTTGGGGTATTTTATGGTTCCATATCAATTTTGGGAGTGTTTCTTCTACCTTTGTAAAAAAAATGTCTTTGGAATCTTAATAGAGCTTGCATTGACTCTATAGATGGCTTTTGGTAATATTGACATTTTAATAAAATTAATCCTGTCAATCCATGAACATGGGATAACCTTTCCATTTATCTTTAGCTACTGCAGATTCTTTCATCATTGTCTAGTGGTTTCCAAGTAGAGATCTTTCACCTCCTTAGTTAAATTTATTCCTAAGTATTTTATTGTTTTTGATTTTTGGAGCACTTCTTGCCAGTGACATTTAACATTTAGAAATTATATTGCAGCTACTAACTTGAATGTTCTTTCAAGTAGGTAGGGACTTTTATATCTTTATAACAATTACACTATAATTCATATAGAAGTATTTCATAAAATAATATGTATTGACTAATATGTAATGATAAAGTTATGACTGTGTAGTCACTTTAGAATTAGGTTCTGTTCTTTCACAGCTTTCTCAGTGATTAACATAATTTTGGCAAGGGAAAGAATTCAATCTTCAAATTCAAATGAGGCCTCTGCAAACACCATATTCTTACCAACTCTAATCATTAATTGGTTGAGTCATTTATTCATCCATTGACTAAACATTTATTGAGGACCTAACATATCAAGCATGTATAGGATTCTGGAGTTTCAAATATCAAGATGATTTGACACATTTTCTTAAAAAGTTTACAGATTATTATGATTATAATGGATAGTCACATGAATGGAAAAGCACATTACTTGTGGTCATTGCTTGAACAATATGTTCAATATGTTAAGTAAATAAATAGACTTGAGAAACTGTGGATATTTTTTTTTAACTGTGGATATTGTGGGAAGAATTTCACAAGGGAGATGAAATTTCAACTCAGTTTTTTTTTTCTTCAGTATGAACAGTCATATATACCAGGTGGATAAAGAAAAGTGCAGGCCAAACTGAGGGAGAAAGCTTATGGGTATAGAATAACTTAAAAACAAAATCTATGCCACTATAGACAGTAGAGTGGTTTGATAGTACAGCTCAGATGTTGTGTGTATGGAGTTAATGGCAGAAAAACATTCTGAGGCATTACTCAGACCAGAAGGGCCTATTGCCACAGAATCTGAGTAGGCAACAAAATTTCGAACTCAGGAGGAAATAGAAGATATTTCTCTGTGCTTGTAGGAGGCATAGTTTTCAGAGCAAGCAGTAAAGGAGAGATGTGTTCCCTAAAGTTCCCATATATGCACCGATCTATAGAGTTACTAACAGCAACAGATGTGGCTATGGTTAGCTCAATAAACAGTACTTACAGGTGTTACCAAATAGAGTATCTGAAGTAGAAGAACACAACAAATGATTGCAGTCATGATTCTGGTGCCAAAGTGGACAGACCTGGTAAATGACACACATACTATATGTATTGCATATGTATCATATGTATCACATAAAGTCAGGGAGAGATTGGGACTCTTAGAAATTTTAGTGTTTTTTAAGGGTTGCAAGCAAAGGGATTTGTATGGAAAATAGTGGGTTGTATGCCATGCTTAGAGATCTAAACTTGCTTTTGTATTTTGTCATAGTGCTCTGAGATGTTTGTATTGGTTACAGTCTAATTCAGCTACAAATAACAGAACATCCAAAACACAGTAGCTTAAATGATAAAGGAGTTTAATTTTCCTATGAGAAGTCCAGTGTTGGTTCATGGGCGATGATATCATCAGGGAAACAGGTTCCTCTCATCTTTCTGCTCTTCTGACCTCAACAGAGGTGTAAGATGGCTACCATTTCTCAAGAAGAGTAGATAGGAAAAGAGGCAAAAAAAGCACTGGCTATGACTTCTGTCTACATCATATTGACTAGAATGACACTTAGGCATCCCTGGCAGCTAAGAAGGCTAGGGAGTATTTTAATTTTTCTAATGTATATAGGAAAGGAACATAGAGAATTAAATGGTTGGCATAGATGGTGAGTAAGCCAACCTACAATATCAGACTTAGTTCTCCATGAAAAAAATCTCAAATCAAACACATTAAGAAAGGTTTGCTTTCTCTTGGAGACTCACCATATAGAGCAGGGCATCAAAGTCTCTGAGAAGTCCTGGAGCAGACCTCTTTAAATGAGTTTAAGCCAATGTTGCCCCCAGTTATTTAACCATAGGTCACTTTCTCAATGAAACACCTTCTAAAGATGTAATTTTGGAGCCACTGAAGATTTTTATGAGAATGACCTAAAATGTGTGAAAGGTGAAATTGAAGATGGTAAAGAATGTTGACAGGGAGATTATTGGAAGCAACTTCAACAGTTCATGCAGGAAATAATTAGGTTTGCTAAATCAGTGGCAACAGAGACCATGGAGAAAAAAGAGAGACTCAAGTAATGGATTAATATTCATGAAGGAGAGTAGAGAAATTGGTGAATATTACAGAGTAAAATACAAAGACAAAAAACAAAGAGCTTGGTAAATTAAAAGGGGCCAAAATTTCTAACTTGAAAAACCAGGAGGATTTCAGTGTCATTAAGTGATATAAGGAAAACAATAGGAGAAGGAGGTTTCAGAAACAAAATAAAAAGTTTAATTTTGACTCTGTTGAATTTAAGTAGACTCGTCAAATATAATTGGCATTAATATTACTAGATAGCAAGCAGGTTGAAATTTTTATCATAAAAATAATTTTATTTAAGGACTGAAGGAATAGTAATCTAATTGCTCTTTCCTCTAGGAAAGGAAGAAATATACTTAACATTTTGATATTAATTTATCCTTTCATTTACAGCTGCTTAATTGAAGAAGAACTTACTGAGGCTATGCCACATAAGGGTGCTGTGTTAGGAGATGGACAAGGGGTTTGTAATCCGTAAAACATGAGTAAAACATGAGGCATAAAGAGCTCTGAATTAGCAAGATATGAAGGGGATATGGAGGAGGGAAAGTAGCCAGCTTGGTATTTGAGCTGAGTCTTTATGAAAAGGCAGTATTTCATCAAGGAAGAATGGAGAGGGAAGGACACTCAGAGACCTGTCTTCCTAAAATTTTTACTCTTTTTCTAAATACTAATACTTAATCTAGTTTATTTCTAGGTAAGCAATACTCCTGGAACGTTCAGAGGCTAAAAGGCCCCGGGGCACCCAGGTATCTAATGTTAGAGCCGGGTGCTAGCGTTTGGAAAATGTAAGTAGGTAGCACTCTTCCTTAGAATGTTAAGCTCTAGTAGAACAGGAATGTTATCTGTTATGTTCACTGCTCTATCCCTACCACCTATAAAAGTGCCTGGAACAGAGTGATGCTCCAAAACATTTTGTAGAAAGAGTGAATGAATTAATGAATGGACAAAATGCCTGCCTTATGTATCTTTTTACACATTTTGTCACTTATCTATAATGTCCTTTTTGGAAGATATGTCTAGATTTCCTTTTTTTAAAAAATGAAGTTGAAAGAATATGAAGAATCACTGAATGTAGACTGGGGATTTTTACTAGTTCTTGTCAACAGATAATTTTAGTTTTGGTTCTTCCTTTCCATTTTTACATGAAAAGTAAGGAAGACACTATGTCTGTCTTGTCTATGGTTTCATTACCAGCAGCTAGCAGCATCTGGACCACAAATAACTATTGAATGAATAAATGAATAAGTGAATGTATGAGTGAGTGAATAAAATAATAAATCTACAAATAGAAAAGGGTTGCTTTTTACCTTTCAATTCAACAATAGAGGGTGAAATATTTAAAATCTTCCTGCTGATCAATTCAACACTCTAGTCCCCTTCTCCCTAATGATATTGGACTAGCCATGGAAGGTGATTTTTTTAATTTCCAAAAGTCAGAAGAACTCATTCAGAAACCTGTCAGAAGCACTACCAGTGTTAAACTCAAAATGTGGGAAGCAGCTGTAGAAGTCACAAATCCTTAGAACATATGCTAATGAATTTGGTTTACTCAAAAAAGACAAGCTGATCAAACAACTGGACCAAATGTCTAGCTCCTTTCCATTGCTGTATTTTTTTTTTTATTGTTACAGAGTAACCCATGGGCATTTTGTACCATTTAAGAAAGAATCACATTACTAAGTTTTACAACAATCTTATTTCATGTGGGAAAAATGCAATAGAGATTATAACTTCTCCATACATATCCACAGCCTCGAGCTCTCAGGGCTTTGTTTTTGTTTTTTATTTTTTGGGGGGTGTGTGGTTGTTGTTGTTGGTTGTGCTTCTTGAAATTTCTCACTATTAGTCCTTGGTCTGTGTTGAGGACAAAAACATTGACTATGCCATGGTTATTTCTTCTCTGCCAAAAATATACTCCAGAGAAGGCTGATAGATGATTACTAAATTTGCAGTAGTGAAGCTAAATTGCTCTGGTTTTGTTGAAAATTTAAAATTATATGATAAATATGATTTGTATTTATATGATAAAGCTTACAGAAGAGCATAAGTAAGATAGAAGGTCATTTGGCATACAACTAACACTTAGGCAGAAAGAGTGTGAAAGTGCCCATTTCCCCAAACCTTTGCTAATACTGAGTATTGTCAAACTTAAATCTTTTCTTGGGTGATAGATTAAATCATTCTTGAAAGCATGAGAAAGCTATTGATTATAAAGATCCTGAAAATTGTAGAATTTGATGGTAATATGGCTTAATGGTATAAAGTCTATGCTTCTTGATTTTCTAGAATAGGCCTGACATCTCTCCCATTTGACACGTTAGTAATAATAGTAGCTAATATTTATTGAGCACTGGTCATCTACCTCTAAGTATCTGGGAGACAGTGAGCTATTATTATGATAAACATTTTACAGGTGAGAAACTATAGCAGAAAGGTTGAACAATTTCCCTAATGTCACATAGCTAGGAAATGTACCTACATTTTTCATTTCAGTGTCCTCCTTTTTATTAAAAGATATGCTTATCACATTTAATAACTAACATCTAGCCAGGAGATGGAGAATGTGTGTTTTGTGTGTTGGGAAGAGGGAACTATAACTATATAATTATACTGACAAAAGAATAGCCCCAAATCACTAAGAGAGTAATGGAAAATCTGGAGAAGTGGTATAGCCTAGACCACATGTGTATAGGTGAATTGGTTTCCTATTGCTGCCATAACGAATCATCACAAGCTTAGAGGCTTGAAGAAACACAAGTTACCATCTTTACAGTTCTGTTGGTTAAAAGTCTGACATGGGTTTTGCTGGCTAAAGTCAAGATTTTGACAGGGCTGTGTTCCCTTCTGGAGGCTCTAAGGGATAATCTGTTTTCTTGCCTTTTATAGTTTCGAGAGGCTGCCTGTCTTCCTTGGCTCATGGCCCCCTTTCTTCATCTTCAAAGCCAGCAAGACTGCATCGGTCCTTCTCACATCACATCACATCACATCACATCACATCACATCACATCACATCACATCATCATCACATCACTCTGACCTCCCTTTCTGCCTCTTTCTTCCACTTTTAAAGACCTCATCTCTGTGGTTGCTTCAAGTCCACCTGCATAATCCAGGATGAAATACCTATGTTAAGGTAATTTTCTTAGCAACTGTAATTTCATCCGTAACATGTTCACAGATAATATATGGGTATCTCTGATGGACAATAATTCTGCTTACCACAATAGGCTCTGAAGTCCACCTTCCTTCCTTTCTTCCCTCCTTATTTTCATTGTAATTAATAAACAAATACTTATGAATCTCACTGTGGTTGAACCATGGTTCTAGGTTCTGAGGATACAGCAGAGAACTTGACTAACCAAGTGCTGTTCTCACAGAGTTTACATTTCTAGCATTGGAAATGAATAATAAATGAATGAATACAACTGTGAAAAAGTCAGGTGGTAGATAGTATTCTGAAGAGAAGAAAAATAAGAAGAGGGGACAAAGAGTAGTGAGGGGAAGGGAACATGGGATGATTTTTGAGAGTGGTAGGGAAAGCTGACTATTGAGAAAAAAACCTACAGGAAATTAGAGATCTCAGAGATGAGCATTCCAGGCAGAAAGGCTATGACGTGAGAGCAAGAGGTATTTTTGAGAAATCACGGTATGGTCAGTGTATTCTAGGATGGAGTAAAAATATGGTCAATGTGTCTATGTTGAAGCAGAACTTGGTAAGAGATAAATAAGGACAGTGAAGTGGCAGCAGCCATGGAATTGATCCTGAGAAGTACAGAAGTTCTTATCAAAGAATGACTCTGGTCTGACTTGCATTTTGAAAAGATCATTCTTCCCAGTGTTTGGTTCAATGCCTTTGAGAAGGTGAACATGGAAGCAGCAACTCCAGTCAGATGACTCCTCCAATAATCTAGACAAAAGTTTATGATGGCTCAGACTATGGTGGTGAGTCACAGAGCTGGTTAGATGTCAGATTCAAGCAGGACTTGCCATGGGTTATGGGGGTCTACAGAGGAAAGAGAGGGATCAAAAATGTGCTTTATGTTTCAGCTTGAGCAATGAGATAAATGCTCCTACATTCTGATGTAAGGTGGGAAATATTAAGAAAGAACAGATTTTGGGAAGTGGTGACATCTTGAGATATTTTGGACATGTTGGATTTGTCTATTCAAGATCCAAGTGGAGATGTTTTGAATGCAGTTGGATACCAGAGACTGGAATTTTAGGAAGAGGTCAGACCTAGAGATATAAATTTAGAAGTAATTTGTTTACGGCTGGTTTGTGCGTGGAGGCTGGGTGTGAGTACTAGAGAGTGGGGGAGTGAATTGCTTGCTGAGAGGCTTGAGGAACCTCTGAGCTTTGTGGTCATTTAGGGTAATAATGTTAGCACAGACAGTTGTGTGCTTTGCTCTAGCCACATACACTTGGGTAGTGAATGAGGAGGCTGAAAATGACTGTAACCGGGACCTAGGAGCTCTGGATTGGAATTCCAGTTTTTCACTTCCATTCTATAGTCTGCAGCTTTTCTTGGCTCTACTTTCCTGACAATGGGGAAAATAGCAATGCCTATTTCTAAGGACTATTTCTAAGGAGGATGAAAGAGTGTGAAGGACCTAGTCTAGTATCTTGAGCAGGATAAGAGCTCAGTGGTTGGTGGCTGAGATCACAGATATTTGTTATTATCATCATCAGGATGAGTAACCCTGCATCAGAGTGTCCCTAAGTACTGAATGTATTTTTAAGGAATAACATGTTGGGAATATGTCTCTAAAGATGACAAACAATAATGTGAAGTGAGTAATTTGCCTTAATATTGATGATAAATCACACATGATATCATATTTTTTAGACACTCAGATAACTTCACTTTTCTTTCCCAGTGCTTTAACCAATTCTTTTTATTTAATATTAGTTCCAATGAATCCTACTTATTTCTACCCTCTCATCTTTTCTGCTTATTTCTAGGTGCCATTGGTTACATTTTGTGTCCCTCTTTCTGGATAGACTTTAGATCTTCCCTATAACTCCTTATTTTGAAGCAGGTTTTGTTTTGTTTTTGTTTTTGTTTTTGTTTTTTTGGTATTCAACTCTCATAGAAGACAATCTCAAGAAATAGGATGATCAAGGGTCAAGTGTTGCCAGAGACTGAATGAATGCACGTGTCCCCCCGGAACTCATGCATTAAAGCCTAAGCCCCAGTGTGACAGTATTAGGAGGGGAGCCTTTGGCAGTAACGCACTTTATAAAAATTATCCCATAGCTAGTCTAAAAAAAGACAAGAGATAGCAAGTGCTGGTAAAGATGTGGAGAAAAGGAGACCTCTGTGCACCCTTGGTAGGAAGGTAAACTGGTGCAGCCACTATGGAAAACAGAATGGAGGTTTCTCAAGAAATTAAAAATAAACTACCATATGATCCAGCAATCTCACTTCTGGGTATATCTCCAAAGGAAATGAAATTATTATCTCAAAGAGGTATCTGTACTCCCACGTTCACTGCAGCATTACTCACAATAGTCAAGGTATGGAAACAACCTAAGTGTCAATCAACAGATAAACGGATCAAGAAAATGTTACACACACACACACACACACACACACACACACACACACACACACAGTATATTATTTAGCCTTAAAAAAAAAAGGAAATTCTGTCATTTGTGATAACATGGATGAACCTGGAGAGCTTATGCTAAGTGAAATAAGCCAGCCAGAGAAAGACAAATATTGTCCTGCCTAACATCAATTTTATGCAGAATTTAAAAAAAGGAAAAGCTGAACTGATGGAAATGGAGACTAGGAAAGTAGTTGCCAGGGGCTGGGGAGTAGAGTAAATAGGGAGGGTTTGGTAAAAGGATACTAACTTTCAGTCAAAAATTGATGAGGTCTGAGGTTCTAATGTAGAAGACAGTCACTATGGTTGATAACACTGTATTGTGTAATTGAAATTTGCTAAGAGTGTAGAACTTAAATGATCTCACCCCCTGCCCCCAAAAAAGGGAAGAAAAAGAAATGAGAGGTTAAGTATGTAAGGAATAGATGTGTTAATTAACTCAATGGCAGGACTCCTTTCATACTATATACATATATCCAAGTCCTTGTGTTGTACATTTTAAATATAATTTTGTCAAGAAAGCTAGAAAAAAAGAGATCCCAGTTCTCCTCACCACTTTTACCAGTGAGGACATAGCAAAAAGGTGTCTCCCTGTTAAACACACTCTCACCAGACTACCTGATTTGATCTTGACTTTGCAGCCACTAGAACTGTGAGAAATAAATATTCGCTGTTTTAAGGCCACCCAGTCTATGGTATTCTGTTATGGACTGAGACAAGCACTCATTTGCTAAAGATTCTGGAATTACTCTGAGTACCAACAATAAATAGATGACACAAATTAGCAAATTAGATCAATCTGAGGATTTTTCTTTAAGAGTTGGGTGGGATGTGGGGACCAAAAGAAATAGTGTAATAACCCAGGGCTATTAAGAGTGGCTCTATTAAGACCCCCAGGTTTGAAGAGATCAAGGGAAAGATCAGTGATCGGTTTCAGCCCATGAAGACCCTACAGTTAAGGAACCAGGGAAATAAACATCTTGACCTCACCCTTCTTGCACCTCCACTTCCTGCATCTCCTGTCAGGACTCCCCACTGACCAACCCAGCTGGAGGCCAGGAAGTACATGAGCCCACTGGTACCACCAGTCCATACCACCCAGGAATAGCACCCTTAAGTAGGGAGCAGGGAAGAGGGGGATTTAGAGCATGTCTGGGGGACTTGGGAACTCAGTAAAGGGCTGTGGCATGATGCCTACTGAACACCTGCCCTCAAAACAAAACACCTGCAGGAAGAGCCCTTTCCATCTTCCGATTTCCCGATTTCCCCACCTGGAACACCTGGACTGCCATTACCGTATCTTATTGGCCTTTGGTCCTCATTTATCTTTTCTCCTCTCATCTCTATCTGTATTTAAAATGGATATCTTTCATTAGATCTTCAGATGAGAACCCTTCACTGATGGTCTCCATCCAAATAGCTAAATGAATAAATAAGACTGTAGGAACACAATATACTCACAACATCTCCTTTTGACCTGATGGACTTTCCATTTGACTTATACTGCCTACGCATATCACATTGAGAGTTCCTGGGCCGGCTCTGGTACCATCTCTGAAACTATATTCAGTAGTTAGTGTTCCATAGAAGGTAATGAGAAACCAATGAATCTTAACTGTGCGCCATAAAAGCCATTTAAAAACGCTAGATCCGAGTACCCTTCTAAAGTCAGTTACTCAAGAAGACAGTGTTTTTAAAGGAACACTGTCGAGTTAGTTCAGTCTAGAATAATTTATAGGCTTTTAAATTGCTCTGGCCTTATAGTTGTTAACAATGTCCCTGACATAAAAATACATTTAAGGAATTGCCAACATATGCAATGGCCATGGACTTCTCAAAACCATTTCCAGTCTTCTCTTTCCAGTGTTTCGGACTCTAAATAAAATGATGGCATTCTTTTGAGAGGGATCTGCTGAATCCTCAGACAGACAAGAAGCAACCATTGTTATTTTGGCTCTAAAAGGAGACTAGGAATATTTCTAGGGCTTTTCTAGATGGAAACCAAGTAAAAAGAACTTAATTTTGAGATTGAATTTTGTTTTCAGAGTGTCTCCTTGAACGACTATAGGAAGAAGAGAAGGGAAAATGGCACCTGAGGAACACATTGTGGCAGAAATAACAAACAGACAGGCTTACCAGAGCTGGCTTTGTGGTCAGCCAGATGACGATCCTGAGTGTGGCTCTCAAGAGGGCAGAGATGCAGCCACCTCTTTGACTTCGAGTTTCAAAGATTTGGTGATGGGGAATGGCCTTGGAAGCAGGTGGGACTGCTATTCTTGATCTTCTTTTCTAATTATATGAAGTGTGGGCGAAAAAGGATATTGGAAACAGAGACCCAGCTGTGCAGAGTGACAGTTCAAACGTAATGAGGACAAAGAACACCAAACGCAAGAGGGAAGATGTTTTAATCTCGGGTATCTGCACTCTTGCAGCAATGAGTAAAAGAGAAAAAAAAACAGAAATAATGAAAGAAAAATAATAAAATGAATGGGTTACCCTCTTATAGTTCCTTCCGGGACTGAACCTTGAATCAATTACTAAAGAGAAAGCCCATGAGACAAATTGAGCAAGATCAAGTGGGTAGCTAGCTGTAGAATTTAGAGGGTGTAGACGAATCAAACGAGGGTAACACTTTGTCTTTATATTATGCAACATGGTAGTGAGTTTAAAGGGACTGTTTGAGAAAAGGGAGATGTTATCTCATGAGGAGAGATGAAACAGGTATAGACTTATCTCCTTCCATTCCCTTCCCTCCTTCCCACCCTTTTCCCCCGTCTCTCTGCCTCTCTCCTTCACACAGTGTTAGAAATAATTCCAGAGCCTGAACAGCTTGGGAGCTGCCCACAAAGTGTTTGAGGAGCTGGAATCTCGGGCAGTAAAAATAATTCAGACTGTTCTCTTCATGTGTCATAGACACAGCTTGAACGACAGAACAAACTTCCTACAGAAATGCAGATCCATTTTGTCTAGTTACTTTAGTAGCTAAAGTTTGGCTGATTACATCATGTACTATTTTTAGTAAGACTTCTGTGTAACCATGGAAACTGCTTTTGCTGAAAACTCACACTATTTCCTTAGAAATTAGCCACAGAGAAGAAAACCTTTGCAGAAAACTAATAAGGAATAAATGAGTTAGATTCAAGGAGGAAAAAACCAACTTAGTAGGTCACAATGACATTTATATGTATGTAGATGCCTATACTTTTGTTTGGGGCAAAGTCATAATATAATCCATAGACCTATATTTGTTTTTGTTGTTGTTTTATATATATATATATATATTTTTTTTTATTGGAGTTCGATTTGCTAACATATAGAACACCCTATATTTGTTTCCAAAAGCACTCTCATTTTTACATTTTTTTGACTGGCAACTGCCTGGGCACATGACACAACGTAGATTATTTCAAGGGTACAGCACTGCATGTGATCTGAAGGGAAGCCTGCTCCTGAGAGAAGGGGGTCACAGCTGCCTAGCCATGAGAGAGGTTAGAAAGTTTTGCAAGACAATCCTTTTGTCTCATTGGGAACTTGCTGGAGTGAGCAGAGTGGTGTGAGGAGAACAATTCATCATCCTATGCTTGAAAAGACTGAACTAGTTCCCCCAAACATTGCCTTGGGAGGAAAGATGGCTAATCCGATGACCAGACAGCAGAGTTAGTGCAGCTTTGTGATTGTACTGTGTGGTAGGCTGGATGGCCATCACCAAAAGTACTCCTGTTCTAATCCCTGGCACCTGTGAATATGTTCTAGTCCATGCCTGAGGGGACTTTGCAGATGTAATTAAGGTAATGGACCTTACAATAGGGAGACTATTCTGGATTATTGAGTGGACTCAATCTAATCACATGAGCCCTTGAAAGCAGAGATCTTTCTTGGCTGGAGTCAGAGAGATGTAGCACAAAGAAAAGTCAGAGACATCCTGAGTGTGAGGAAGACTTGATCTGTAGTTGTTGGCGTGGAAAGTGAGGAGGAAATGAATTCTGCTAAACAACCTAATGATCCTGGGAGAAGCCTGGAATTCTCCCCGGAGCTTCCAAAGAGGAGTCCAGGCCAAACGACCTGAACGAAACTCTAGACAGAGGACCCAGCCAGGCACATTGGACTTCTGTCCTAGAGAATGAATGGTGCTCTAAACAGTGAAGTTTGTGGCAATGTGTTGCCAAAGCAACAGGAGACTAATACATACCCCAAAACTGCTGTGTTAGGAATGTAGCTTAGTAGTAGAACCTTCTTTTTTTTTTATTTTTTATTTATTTATGATAGTCAGAGAGAGAGAGAGAGAGAGAGAGAGAGGCAGAGACACAGGCAGAGGGAGAAGCAGGCTCCATGCACTGGGAGCCTGACGTGGGACTCGATCCCAGGTCTCCAGGATCGCGCCCTGGGCCAAAGGCAGGCGCCAAACCGCTGCGCCACCCAGGGATCCCCGTAGTAGAACCTTCTTTCCCCTTGGTGCAAACGGGTCCAAGAGAGAAGGTCTTTGGATATCTTTTAAAATTTTGTCATTTATTCAGAAACCTTGAAATTCACATTTAGAAGGTTATAAATCCCAGTACAATATTGGAAACTGTCTGCAATTTTGGTAATACAGATCAGGTTAAATAAATTATGGAACATCTGTTTGGCAGAATATTATGCTTCATTAAAGTTATGCTACATAAAAATATTGATTGATCTGGGAAAATGTTCCTGTTGCATGTAAGCTAAAAGTGGAGAGAATAATTGAAAAAGATATATATGCATTAAAAAGGGGGGAAATCTGGTAAAGTGTTTAAATGCTCTTTCCCTCTGGGTGGTGGGAATATATGGTTTTCTATTTTTAAACTTTTTCTATGATAAAATATAAACCTTTTTTTTGAGAGAGAGAGAGAGAGAGAAGGAGAGAGAGAAAGAGAGCGCATGCACACTTGAGCAGGGGTGGAGGCAGAGGGAGAGGGAGGGAGAGAATCCCAAGCAGGCTCCACACCCAGTGCTGAGCCCAATGCAGGGCTTGATCACAAGACCCTGAGCTCGTGACCTGAGCTGAAATCAAGTCATCGCTTAACCAACTGAGCTACTCAGGTGCCCCAAAATGTGTATAACTTTTGTAATTAGAAGAAATGGCATTAATATTATTAAAATCATAGAAATAAACAGAAGAGGGCTGTGCCCTTGATATTGGGCACAGCTGCTGGTAATGGAGCAGCTTGAGGTTGTGCATCAAACAGAACTTCTTTCGAAGGCTTACCATATTGCTGCCTTGGAAATGGGACATTACAACCTCAGCTCTCTCCCACTTCTTTTTTTTTTTTTTCAGTTTAAATTCAGTTAGCCAACATATAGTACGTTATTGGTTTCAGCTGTAGAGTTCAATAATTCATCAGTTGTAGGTAACACCCAGTGCTCATCACATCACATGACCTCTTTAATGCCCATCACCCAGTTATCCCATCCCCTCCTCTCCTCCTCTCCAGCAATCTTCAGTTTGTTTCCTAGAGTTAAGAGTCTCTTATGGTTTGTCTCCCTCTCTGATTCCCTCCCACTTCTTAAATATTTGTCATCAAGTATGATTTAGGGATGCACCTGAAGTATGTTTCTTTCATATTAGATAGGATTTGTGCAGTTGCAAGTAACTAAAATCTAATTCTATGCAGCCCAATCTCAAGTAATGAGAAGTCTAGGGGTAGATCCTAGACTAGGTTTCAAGTAAGGCTAGATTCAAATGCTCCAACAACATCTTCCAGGCTCAGCCTTTTTTCTGCTTCTTGATCAGTCTTTTCCTCTAACCCAGCAGAAAGAGAGTTCTGACTTAGCACTGTGATTAGTCTGGTCACAGGAATGAGGGGGATCATACTTAAGGCAGGGTTAGCTTTGCCTGAATCACATGGAATGGCTTTTCTAGAGGAAATAGGGTGTCTTTTAGGAGAAGAAGGGAGAAGAAGCACTGGAAAGGAAAAACAAGAGCCAGCCATCAGCAGGTCTGTGCAATGTGACAACCAGAGTCCTCATCTAACCAGAACTACGGTCTACTTGCATTTCCAATGGAGGTACATACTTCCAAGGGATGCTAGAATCTTCTTCAACTCGAGCGATTATGTGAGCCATAGCTACCAGATGTTCAATAGCTTCTGCTTTTGCCCCTATACTTCCTACTTCTGAAACTTGAGAAAAATTATTTCTGCATTTGAGAAACACCATGCAATGTCACATTAACATGCTTCACACTATAAGGGCTAAATCTTTGGGCTCCTTCCTAACCCATGACTTCCTTGCCTTTCTAGCTTAGTGTTTGGTTCATGGCAGTAAGTCAATAAATTTTTGTTACATGAATAGGGGCTTCTGACTTCTGCAGTTGGTATAAATATTTGTCTCCTTTCTTTGTTTAGGTCTTCGTCCTTACTGCCAATCGTAACATCTTCTCCACAGAGGCTCCCAGGAGGTGGATGCAGCTCCTGCATCCCATGAAACCTCAAGTTCATAGGCGGTCATTCAGATTATGCTCATCATTCAAACCTTACAATAACCAAGTAAAACATTATTATTAATAGTCTAATCGTCTGAACAATGGAAGTCTATTTTTCCATATGTCCTTCTTCTATATAATCCTCAACTACTAAATATGCTGAAGAATTTTGAAGAAAGCACTTTAAAACTATAATAACCCCTTACCAGTCTTGGAGGCAGGGTTCCTCAAAGTCCCTTTGATAGGCAGAGTGCCTCCAGTAGGAAGAGGAGAGGCTGAGGGATCTTTTAGATGGCCTTTAGATATCTCAGTTTTCTAACTTGTTTATATTTCTTTACAAGTGTCATATTTCTGGATATTGTCTGTTATCAGAAAAATTGTGCATTGTAGGCTGTAATATTTAATGTGGCAAACAAATGGAGGAAATGAGGAGCTAAGGGTTCTATCTATGGTTTGCATTATTGGAGAATAGCCCACATTGCTTCAAAGAGCATGGCTGAGTGACCTCTGGTCTCTTCCTTCTTCCTTTTTTTTTTTTTTTTTTTAAACATTAAGGGTTTTTTGTTTTGTTTTAAGATTTTATTTATTTATTTATTCATGAGAGATACAGAGGGAGACAGAGAGAGGCAGAGACACAGGCAGAGGAGAGAAGCAGGCTCCATGCAGGGAGCCTGATGTGGGACTCTATCCCAGGTCTCCAGGATCACACCCTGGACTGAAGGCGGCGCTAAACCGCTGAGCTACCCAGGCTGCCCGACCTCCGGTCTCTTCCACTTAAGAATTCTTTGTTTTCTTTTTTTTTTCCAAAGATTTATTTATTTATTCATGAAAGACACACACACACACACTTACAGAGAGGCAGAGACATAGGCAGAGGGAGAAGCAGGCTCCTCACAGGGAGCCCAGTGCAGGACACGATCTTGGAACCTAGGATCACATGAGCCACCCAGGAGTCCCAAGAATTCTTTGTTTTCTATGTTCTGTGAGGCTCTTTGCACAAAACCTTCTCAGACTGGCAGCAACTGTTTGCACTTTTTTGAACACTCTTAAAAAATACTCTTGAGTATATGAAAAGGCCTAGAAATCAGAGGCAGTGTGTACTTTCAGATTATTACCCATTCCTTGAGTTCTCTTTGGAGGATACTTGCTAGATAATTACCAGAACAAATCACTGAGTGACTAGAGGACCCGCAAGACAAAGGCTGTCCCTAGACAAAAAGGCAAAGTAGGCAAAATTGTCATTTGGTGCCTTTGGTTTTCTTACCTTATCCCCACCCCCACCTCTAGTTTGCTCCTGGTTTCATGTGACCTCCTCCCCAAAACCCTGGCTCTCTAGGACCATCAGCTGTACACTCCATTAAAACATAAGCTGGTCTCGCCCTGAGTTCTTTCCTAGTAAACACAGATTCATGCTATATTCCAATCCCTCAGGCATCCTTCTGGAATGATAGCTCTTTCTGAGTGACAATTAGCTCATCTGCCAAAACATATTTATGGTATGAATTAGTGTTTCCTTTATCATTTGCAGGTTAGCAGAGGCTCTCTGGAGATAGTATGTTAACATGCTGAAGCCTGATCAAAGTCTAAAGGACCTTTTCTTCACACTGCTTTACTTTAAGATACATTTTACACATTACTCTCTTTTTACCAAAATAATCTTAAGGGAATGCATTGTATTTGATACGTCTATTTCCTTTTTTACTCTAATTCGTATTTCCTGCCTGCTCTTCCATAGCTAATAGGCTCTCAAAAATCACCAATTGCCTAATCAACATGCTCTCTCTGTTAGGCCTGTTGACCTGTCCATAGCATTAGACATTGTCTCGTACTCTGATCTCCATCCTTCCTTGGTACTCCACTAGCTCTCTTCTTCTCTGATGAAATGCAGAAAAGAATGATGATGATCTTATTGGCTTCTTTTCCTTTGTTTAAACCCTTAAAACTGGAGCTTCCCCAAGAGTCACTTGGAGTTTTCTCTTCTGCTCCCTAATGCTTCCAGCTAATCACAAAATCCTCTCAGCCCAATGTCTGCTAAATCTCAGCTCCGTTGCCATGCTTTCATTTCATCCTGTGCTACTTTTGCTTGAACTTTGGCAAGTTTCCTGTCCCTAATCTTTTCCCCTGCAAGTCTGTCTCACACACAACCTGAATTATCCAGTCTTAATACTCCTACTAGATCTCAAATGTATTTGTGTTTCTCTATTCCTATTTGAAGAGCTTGCCATATCATTTGTATCTTTCTTTGAAGTTCTCATCCTTTTATTATTCTCTGTTCTTTCTTCCCTTAGTCTCCTCCTCTCCAAAAAACATTATTCAGGAGTGAGCCCAGTGGGCCCCTCACATTCCATTCCTGAAAACATCTCCTGTGTTCCAGGGCTTCCATAACAAATTATTACAAGCTAGGTGGCAAAACACAACAGAAATGTATTCTCTTAAAATTCTGGAAGCCACAAGAATCAAGCTGTTGGCAGAGCTGCACTTCCTCTGAAGGCTCTATGGAAGGATCCTTCCGTGCTTCCAGTTTCTGGGGCTCCCCGTGTTTCTTGATTTGTGGCAGCATAACTCCAGTCCCTACCTCTGGTCACTACATGGCCTTTCCCTCTTTGTCTCAGTGTGACATTTCCTTCTCTGTCTCTTATACAGATACTTCTCATTGGACTTAAGACCCATCTTAAATCCAGGATGATCCTACCTTGAGATCCTTAATCATATCTATGAAGGCCCTATTTCTGATGGTCTCGTTCACAGGGACCAGAGGTAAGAACTTAGATGTATCTTTTGGGGGGATACTATTCAACTCATTACACCTCCCTCCTGTGAAATGTTCCTTCACACTAACCTTTCCTCTTGGAGTGGCCTCCCAGACCTTTCAAATGCCTACCTCCAATCCAGTTTTGAAACCTAACCCAAATTCCAATTTCTCCTTGGGAATGCCATAGAGTCTCCTAGAATTCCTGTTATTATCAACTCTCAGAGTACCTTTTTACCTCTCCAATAGAGTTTCTGCCTTGAGGCAGAAGTATATATGAACCTATCTTTCTTTATTCTGCATAAGACTCTCAGTTTCTGAGGGCAAGAACATCTTTATAGTCCCCACCAGAAATTTCTGAGTTGGAGCCATTTATCCATTAGCCAAATCAAATGGACTATAAAGGCCTGGTTCCAGTGGAGAGGTCCTCATGTCCATGAGTGGACAGTAGGGATCTCTATGGGCTGATTGGGACTGTGGTTTCTTTGGCCCTCTCCAGGGAGAGGGAGTGCAACTTAAGCAAGGTGAAGCAGCTAAGCAGTCACCATAAATCTTGAAAATAAAGGTAAAATTCAAAAGAAGAATCCGGAAAAATCCTTTTGAAACACCTGCACCCAGCATCAGAAATTTTTTAACAAAATTGAGCAGTCTTATATTTAATAGAGAAGTACTAAAGAAGCTCAGTGGTCTTGCAGTCCAATCATAAAGATGACTGTATGATTTGCCTAAAGCTGCCATATAGCTGCTCCATGACAGAGTCAGGGATAGAAGGTCCAAGTCTTCTCACTGAAAACCTAAAGAGTAGTTTCTCCTAGTATTTTTCTGTTGTGTGTGTGTGTGTGTGTGTGTGTGTGAACCCCTTCACACTCTAATTAATAGCAAGGATGACAGAATTTACTTTGTTTTAAAGAAGCTTTGGATTCTTGAGTGCCTTTGGCATAGCTATCCTAAATTGGAAAAGAACAGAATACAAATAACACAGAGATGCATTTCTCATATTTTTAATGTATAAAATAGCCTGTTTGTTTTTCATCTCATCTTTTCACATTCTCCCTAATAAGCAGAAGTCACTAGATCATGTGTTCATTGGGTCTTGTGGTCATTAGTGCGAATCAGAAAGGTTGTACTCTAATTGCTTACACCCTGTGCAAAGCACTCCATTGACCAAGGTGCAAACCAGCTTCCTTAGCGACAGAGTGAATCTCTGGGTCAAAAGCCCTCACCACATTTTCTTTTCTGTAATTTTTAGATGTGTTGTTACCAACGTGGGAATCATTAGAACCTATTCTTTAAAATTACATATACTCGTTACAACTATTTTCAGAATGAAAAGTCAGGACTAAAGGATTTCTGCTTGATTTGTAAAATTATGTATTTGGAAACCTTATAGTGATACAAAAATTAAATCTCATTTAGCTATCTATTAGCAAGTCAAGGCCTTTTATGAAAGAAGAATAAAATTGGGTTATCCAACAAAACCTGAGGCATGTGATCACTGCACTATGCTTTATCAGTGTTACTAAAAGCCAGAGATAAATAATATGTACACATGTGGGATCCCTGGGTGGCGCAGTGGTTTGGCGCCTGCCTTTGGCCCAGGGCACGATCCTGGAGACCCAGGATCAAATCCCACGTCGGGCTCCCGGTGCATGGAGCCTGCTTCTCCCTCTGCCTGTGTCTCTGCCTCTCTCTCTCTCTCTCTCTGTGTGACTATCATAAATAAAGAAAAAAAAAATTAAAAAAAATTAAAAAAAATATGTACACATGTACTCAAGAATTTCCTAAAAATGAAGGTTAGTCATAGAATTGTGAGATCATGCAATGGTTGATGAAAAATAGAGGTGAAAATAATACACAGACTACAGAGATTGGATGGTCTCTTATGATCTCTCACAATCTTGTGCTATTCAACTGTTGCTAATATTAACAAAATAATAATGACAACTAATATCTACTGGCTCTAACTATATGCTTATTTATGCTATAGCATTAGATGAATCCACTGTCTTAATAGCTTTATGTCTATTAATTTAGTCCTCAAAATAAACCTATGACATACATCATAATAATAAAGAAGGTACTAATATTATCCACATTTTATGATTTTACAGATGAGAAAATTGAGGCACAGAAAACTTATATAAGGTGTCCAAAGTCACACAATTTAATAAATGGCAAAGTGGGATGGACTGTGATACTTAGGCTCCAGAACCTGTTCTCTTAACTTCTATATAATCATCAAAATTTACTTAAATGTCAGCATGCATTTGACTATATATAATATAATGAAATGTAGGATTGGTAGGGAGGATTAATTAAAATATCTCTGGGATAGTGCATGTGGGTAACTAGGATGCATATACTTGCTCTCTGGCTAAGAGTTATTGGGCAAGGTACATGAGGAGGAAGTCCTTTTCTTTCCCCAATCTTTTATTTATTTTCAACTCTCTAGAATGACTGGGTCATTTGACAGCCGTGCATGCAAACACAGCATGAGAAGTTTAGGCAGTTACTCAAGCCTGTGGCACCATGTGGTTGGAACATACTGATGGCTGAGCTGTTCCACTGTGAGGCCAGGTGCTCTGCCGCCATGCAGGTGCAGGAAGACAGCAGGCTCTGGGTTCTTGGCTCCATGCTAATTGCCATTCTTGCCCCTCCTCTCATCTTCCTAATCCCTTCAGCTTCCAACACATGCTAGAATGGTATCATCATGGAGAGCAGGAGGAGGAGGCCAGTGAGATTAGTGATCAACTGTGAAATAGTGATGCTTCTTTTTTCTTCCAGGAAAGAACTCTTGCACTTTTCTCTCCTCTTCCTCTTCTCACACCTAAGTTTCCACACAATAGAGTTTGGACACCGCTTAGTTATGTATTCCTTTCTTAGTGTAAGGCAGGTTGATTTTTCCCTCTGGTGATGTGCAAGATCCAAGTGAGCATAGACCTACCTCGTCAAAGATAATTTATCAGCAAAGTCATCATTTAGAATTGCCTGGAGTGCTACAGTAAAGCAAACCCATGGGGCAGGTCAGGTATATCTCTCACCCTTAGCCTTTAGGAATTGTATCCTTTTGTTCCTCAGGGAATAGACAGGGGGCTGTTGGGTTGCTCTTTATTCCAGGGCTATCGTGTGCTATGGGGTCTATGTACCTTGTTTCTCTTATTTCTTATGACAGTTTTGCAAGATAGACATTATCCCCCCCATTTTACAGATATGGAAATAGGTTTTGAGAGGCAAGCTTAAAGAGCTAAAGAATAAAATGGGATTTGACTCCCAGCGGGGCGGATTCCAAAGTCAGCTTACTTTCTCAAGTGTCATTGCTATGGAAGTTACCTGACTTTTAACTGAGATAAGCGACTGAGCCTTTCAGTAGGGTTCTGGGCTTCAGTCTGATGCTTCTTCTGAGGAATCCTTGTCCTGAGATTATAGCACAGAAGTAATGATTTTGTGTTACTCTGTGGATAATCTGCCCTGCTGTCCAGTACAAGTACTAGTCTTGTGCTCCATGAAGGAAGAGGCCTATCCTAGGAAACATAAGATTGGTGCATTTCCTACAAGTTGTAAATCTTACAGGTGGGAATGACCTAGTCAATTAAGGATATCTTTGTTTAGGCAATTGATTTCAATTGACAACAGATAGAAATAGGACTCTTGTTAATGAATTTGCTAACAGTTGCTTCCTGTTGACTCATATTGGTCTAAGTTCAGTCATTGACATTGTTGTCTGAATGCTCAACCTTCGGAGCAGTGTGTCAGAGGTACCGCTATAAGCACTATACCTGGGTGTTTCCCAACCTGGGATGGCTGTTGACTAGATACTTGCCCCGTGCTTATCAGTCCTCATATTCTCCCCAATGGAGAGCTCATTTAAATTCCATTGCTTCATTATCCCTTCTCTGTAAATAACGTCCAGATTGGCATCATCCCTGCTCCATTTCCACAAACATCCCCTTACCTACCAGCTATTTCTTTTTTTTTTTATTTTTATTTATTTATGATAGAAAGAGAGAGAGAGAGAGAGAGAGAGGGAGGCAGAGACACAGGCAGAGGGAGAAGCAGGCTCCATGCACCGGGAGCCCAACGTGGGATTCGATCCCGGGTCTCCAGGATCGCGCCCTGGGCCAAAGGCAGGTGCCAAACTGCTGCACCACCCAGGGATCCCCTACCAGCTATTTCTAATTGGACATGTCATGATCACTTCAAGCCCAGAATTTCCAAAACCACTAATTATCCCCCCTCAACGCAAGGTCTTTCTCCCAAGCAGTCCATCTGCTGATAACTCAATAATGCTGGTTATCTTCACTTGGGAATCCTTTCTGACCCTTATCTCTTCTTTATCCCTTACTTTTCTCCTTAAATTTCTGGGACCTGTGTCTTTATCCTGATCTGCATGGATACCGCTCTTCCCTGAGAGACCCCGATTCTTCTGCATCCATAGATTAGATTCTATCTTCAAATTCTGGGACTCATCTCATTTTTAGACAAAGGAAAATTAAAGAACACTCGGCTAATTGTTTTCTTCCTCGCAGGAGCAAGCATCATAGTTTTAATCATGCATTTAAAATTTTTCTAAATTAAATTTTTATCAGCCAAGTAATATGTGAATATTCTCCTTGTAATAATTAAAACATTACCATTAAAGCTGAGGTCCCAGCTGACCCTCTCTGCTTTGCCCCCAGTGAATTTGCAGTTTTTCTGTATCCTTCCAGATCTTCTCCTGAGCATTAACACACACATACATGTACCCAGTAGAAAATACTATTGTTTTTCTTTTTTCCAATACAAATGATCACATATAAAAGTATCATACTGAACATATTCTGTAACGTACTTTTTACTCATCTTTCACTTATTCAACAAATATTTATTGGGTAACTGCTAGGTGCCAGGCACTGTTCTGAATTAGGAATTCGCTGGACAACCAATAGAAAAAAAAATCAAAACCCTAAGTTAATGTAATTCACAAGGCAATCTATTCATTTGGTACAAATAGATACATCTCGTGCTTTTCAATGACTGCATGACTGCGTAGTATTCCACAGTATGGGGGGCATGTTAGAGATCATTTAGCCATTCCTGTACCAATGACATTTAGATTTTTTTCCAGTGTTTGGCTCTGACAGAACTACTGTGAGCACCCCCAAATGTGTCTCCTTGAGCATGTGTCTGTGTCTCTCTAGGCAAATGCCAAAGGTGGAATTGCTGAGCCAAGTGCCCTCCAAAAAAGATTGCCACACTCTAGCACTGCATACAAGAAGACTCACTTTTGTACATCCTTGCTAATGCTTGATATCATCCAAATTTTATGCGTTTCCCCCATCTCATGAATGCAAAATGTTATCTCACTATTATTCAGTCAATCAACTTTTCACAAAATTCACATCTATACACGATTGTGGGTGAAATATGTATAGATTTAGTTAAATTACCACAATCTCTTACTTTTTACATCATTTTTACCTCTTCAAACATTGACGGGGACAGATATGAAGAGCAATGCAAGCAAAAAACGAACATGAAGTGGCCATATACAATAAATAAAGTAGGGGTCTTTAGTCTCCTTTATTTTCTTTGTGGACAGGTTTCATGACCTTAAAGCTCTTGTGAAACCCAGAGATTTGCTTCCCTAGTGGTCCTCTCTGATCTTCCTTGGTCCTCTGTGTCTGAATCTCAGCTCTGATAATCTGCCCTTGAAAGAATACTTGGGAAAGCCAGAGGGAGGTTGGTAAGGGGAAGAAACAGCACATACAAAGGTCACTGCAGGAAGCTAGTATGCTGGGCACAGGGGAGTTCCCATTCAGTATTGGGTGAGTCATGAGTTGCTCAAAACACCAAAATCTAAAGCAGGAGGTAGAGAGTAGTGGGAGTGAAGGTGGAGGAAAGGGAGGCAGGAGCCTGATCATGGAGAGCATATACGATGAACTAAGGATTTGGCCTTGACCTTATGGACAATGGGAACCCTTCCACATTAATTAGAACTCACCTATGAAACTGTTGTCTGTTTGGGGTGCCTGGGTGGTAGGTCAAGTGCCCTACTCTTGGTTTTGGCTCAGGCCATGATCTCAGGGTTCTGGGATTGAGCCCCACATCAGGCTCTGCGCTCAGTGTGGAGTCTGCTTGTCCTTCTCCTTCTGCTCCTCCCCCTGCTTGCTCTCCCTCTCTGGTATAAACAAATAAAATCTTTTAAGAACCCCCTGTCTGTTTTATAGGTCTTATTGGAAAAATAGAAAAAAGAAGGAAAAAAAAAGTCACTCTTCAGAGAAATCTCTTCCTGGTATTAAGATCACTGAATTAGGGCTTCAGGGTGGTTTAATGAACACAGAACTGAAGCAAAGGGATGGGGTAGCTTTGAGGGTGTATACAACTATAAGAACCAGGCATTCCTCTGTTTAACAAGTATTTGTTGGTGCTTACTATGTGCCAGGTACTGTTTAATTTCTGAAGATAACTGCACACAAGCAAACATTTCTATTCTCATGGAATTTATATTCCACTGGGGGTAGAAGAGTGGGGGGAAGGTAGTAAACAGATAACCATGTACTATATGTCAGGTGGTAGGTGCTGAGAAAAGCTCAAATAAAGAGAAGACATTGGTCATGATTAGAAGGAAGAGCTAGAGTGAGCAATGCAGATGGGAGGGTGAGAATATTGGGGTAGAGTAAGTAACAAGTACAAATGTCCTGAGGCCAGGTGTGCTTAGGATATTCAGGGAACAGACATTTATGGGGCACCTGCCTATACGTCATTCTTGAGTGCTAGAATAGAAAAGTAAACAAAGGAGGCAAGATCACTGCTCTTATGAAGAACACCTTTTTTTTTTTTTTTAAGTCTCTCTCTTAGAGGGTATATTACTTTCCTAGGACTGCCATAACAAAGTACACAGATTGGCCGGCTTAAGCAACAGACCTCTATTTTCTCACAGATCTGGAAACTAGAAGTCCAGGATCAAGGTGTCAGCAGGGTTGATTTCTTCTAAGGCTTCTCTCCTTGACTAAACATGCTATCTTCTCCAAGGGTCCTCACATTTTCCTCTGTGTGTCTCTGTTCTAATCTCCTCTTCTTTTTAAGGACACCCGTCATATTGGATTAGGGGCCACTTCTATGGTCGCAGTTTACATCAATAAACTTTTTAAAAGCCCTATCTCAAATACAGTCACATTCTGAGGTACTGGGTTTAGAACTTCAGTATATGAATCTGGGGGGAGACACAGTTCAGCTTATAACAATTATGTTATTTCTAAGTTAAGAATAATTATTGGGCCATTTGTCCATGGTCTCCCTTACTCTTTTCTCTTTTAAGACTCAGTTTAATCCTCACCCCGGGTGCTTCCTCTTAGCCCTGCCTTGATTTGCTGCCCCAACCTGTCTGTGCCCATGAAATCTATGTACTCCATGTATTTTTGTATAAAACTCTGTTTATCCTTCTCCCCCACCAGTCCATGAACTTCTTGCTGTGGTGAGGAGTAGGTCTTGGGTGTTTTTAATCCTTACTAGCATTTTTTCTTACATCAAAATTACTCCCTTTAGATCTTTGCTAAAGGACCGAATATATTATCTGAATCCATATCAGAGTCATCTCCCGAGGCTGGGAGGACCATATCATACTGGCCCTCCATGGAAAGCCCAGAGTGTATGGGAAAAGCTGACAGAAAAATGTCAGAAAGAAGAGGCTTTTTTGGTGATGGGTCTCTGGCCTTCTCTTCCAACATGAGGAGATAACTGGCCTTTCAAACTACTCTTCTTATACCTGGACAGAGAAACTAATTCCAGGAAGATGGGTGTGGGAGGGCCTTGGCTCCGAGCAAGATATCAACTACAAAGGCCTGGATGTGTAGCCTTACTCCCCCATTTCCCCACTGATGGGGAAGTGTGACTTTGGACTGGAAGGCCAGATATGGCTGCTGGTGAACATGGGTCATAACTTCTCTCCTCTGGTCACAGAAGGTCCCTAACTATTTCTTCTCCAGGAAGTGGCTACTTTATACCATGGTGAGAACTCAAAGGACCCTTGGTCCTTCAAATAGTTGATTGTCATTTTAATGGTTTTCCTGGCTGTGCTTGTCTATATTTAGGGGCATGGGTGGAAGTTTTACTTGAGAGAGAGAGGGAGAGAGAGAGAGAGAGAGATTGAAATAGAATAGCTCCAACAGATGACTGGCTCACCTCTAAGAAATAATCAGGGTGTGAGGCCTGTGTGTATTTGACTTGTTTTAAGATGAGGCCATCTCTTGCAGCAATGATTTACATTTCTCTGGCTTACTCTAGAGGGTCTGGGAGGTTGTTTTATTCCAGTGAACAATTTAGTAATTGGAAGTGTTCAGGGTGAGAGGAACCAGTGACTAGAGGAAGGGATTAGCTATTGAGGGATACCTAGGAATGGGGACAAAGAAGGGGTGGAAAAGCTATTAAAAATATCACAGAGGAGGGTGTTTTATAGAATAAGGCCTCACTTTTGATGATTTCACAGTAAAGTTAAATGGCCATTATAAATCATCTAGCTGTCAGCTGTAAGATGCTTGAGCTTGAATGGGTCTTTTCTTGTGTGTAAATACATTGGTAGGTGTTGATGTCTGCCTATGTCTTTATTACTCTATAGGCAGTCCCTAGTGATGAATGAATTATGCTCCCCAAATTGGGTCTTAAGTTGTTTGGTAAACTTCATACGCTCAGTTTTCTCCACCAAAGGGCATGCCCTACTACTTGAAATGTGCACAGTAGAGGCAGATTTCCTGATTTTAAACCTTGCTTCCATCACTTAGGGCTTGTGGCTCTTGGCATGAATCGTTTTGTCTAAATGTCAGCTTCCTCATGGATAAAATGGGAATAATCATAGCAATTCTTGCCTTGTGACATTATTGTGGGAATAAGAGGATCCAAGAGAAGTGTTTCCTGCCTGGCACTTTTAGGACAGCCCCTTTGGGCCAATCACTGCATCCTTCTGCCCCTATTTTGTTAACTCTCTATTTGAATGGCCACTGCAATGGGACCTTTCCATTCAGAGGAGTCATTTCCAGAATGCATCTTTTCCAGGAGACAAGACCCAAGAGAATCTTGCTATGGGTTATAAAACAGTAAACACCCAGGTGGTCTTTCAATTTATCAGAAATAGTTAACTTTGTCCCTGATAAAGTTCCCATGAGGATGTTCATGACCTTGTACCGACCAGGCATGGGCCTTGAACATAACAAGTTCTGAACAGTTGTGCAGCAGCCAATGATGTTATGAGGCACGGTATACTGTAACTCTCAACACAGGATGTCCATTTAAGGCTTTGCCCCACCTCTTTCCAGAAATCCCAATGACATCATAAAGGAGTGTTAACTTATCTCAGGACCAGACCCATGAGGAAGAAAGCTAGGTACACAGACCAAGCTGCAAAGTGCATTCACTCAGTGGAAAACATTTCTTAACTGTAGAAAACTAGACGCTTAGCTCGAAGGAAAGTCTAGAATTCATGGCAGGGGGTGTTTCTTCTCTTCTAACCATTTTTTCCAATCTCTCATACCCAAGCACTTTTCTTTTCTCCCCTGGCCCTGGCCCTGCCCCCGCCTCTTTCCCCTCTACAGAAACAGGCTAACAATGACTATGGAACTATTGAGCTTTGTTGTTCAAATTCATTTTCAGGAATTATTGACTCAGTAGAACTTAATGACACTTCAGAGTTGAGGCCCTTTGTGTAAATCTTTCATCCTTTGCAGATTAACAGCCAGATTGGATCTGAAAGAGCTCCAATGTCCAAATGCTAAAATCTATACCAGACTTTCAGCTGAAAGAAAGTTACTGTTCCTGCATATAGCTTGATTAAAAAAAAAAAAAAACTGGAACAGAAACAATAACAAAATTCAATTGAAATCCCTTCCCTTTCTTAAAAAAATTTTTTTTAAGTCAACAGACTGACCAACTGGCTGAAAATCAGGAACACAAACTCATAGCTCTTTCTCAAGTGTTCTTTGTTCCTGGCCTGTAAAATCTGATTTCGAACAGCATCAAATTAATTATGTGTATATAACACATTTTATTTTAACTGTAATCCATGAAAAATAGGGAAAAGTGCATTCCTAGGTCCTATACAAAAAGCCATCCCTCTATTGCTAGATCGTGAAGTGCATTTTTTAATTTGCACCTTTTAGCAGAGAACCCTCCACCCCTCCCAAAAAGGGGGTACAAGGTGCTGAGTTTGTCTGTCTTGAGCCAGCTTCTAGCAAAAGCAGATCACTAACTCGGAGCCTGACTCCCCTGGGATTAGAAGGTATTGGGACGCGGAGGAAGTGGCACCAACCTACTGTGGGAGCTCATCCCTCTTTGGAAGGAGCCCAGATGCACAGCCCGGGACGTGCACAGCTTGGCCTGGCACCGTTATCACTCTAGCAAGGCATCTGCCCATTTCTTTCTTTCTTTCTTTTTTTTTCTTTATAAAGGTATCTATTTCTTTTTTTTAAAAGATTTATTTATTTATTTATTCATGATATACATAGAGAGAGAAAGAGAGAGGCAGAGACACAGGCAGAGGGAGAAGCAGGCTCCATGAAGGGAGCCCGACGCGGGACTCCATCCTGGGACTCCAGGATCGGGCCCTGGGCCAAAGGCAGGCACCAAACCGCTGAGCCACCCAGGGATCCCCCCCCATCTGCCCATTTCTAATCCTTCGATGCTGAAGAGACAATTCCAGCATCCCACATATGATGGACCAGCTGAGTGGATCCCAATTTTTTTTAATAATAAATTTATTTTTTATTGGTGTTCAATTTACCAACATACAGAATAATATCCAATGCTCATCCCGTTAAGTGCCCCCCTCAGTCACACATTCACCCCCACCCCCCGCCCTCCTCCCCTTCCATCATACCTAGTTCGTTTCCCAGAGTTAGCAGTCTTTACGTTCTGTCTCCCTTTCTGATATTTCCCACACATTTCTTCTCCCTTCCCTTATATTCCCTTTCACTATTATTTATATTCCCCAAATGAATGAGAACATAAATGTTTGTCCTTCTCCGACTGACTTACTTCACTCAGCATAATACCTTCCAGTTCCATCCACGTTGAAGCAAATGGTGGGTATTTGTCGTTTCTAATATCTGAGTAATATTCCATTGTATACATAAAACACGTCTTCTTTATCCATTCATCTTTCGATGGACACCGAGGCTCCTTCTACAGTTTGGCTATCGTGGACATTGCTGCTATAAACATCGGGGTGCAGGTGTCCTGGCGTTTCATTGTATCTGATTCTTTGGGGTAAATCCCCAACAGTGCAATTGCTGGGTTGTAGGGCAGGTCTATTTTTAACTCTGAGGAACCTCCACACAGTTTTCCAGAGTGGCTGCACCAGTTCACATTCCTACCAACAGCGCAGGAGGGTTCCCTTTTCTCCGCATCCTCTCCAACATTTGTTGTTTCCTGCCTTGTTAATTTTCCCCATTCTCACTGGGGTAAGGTGGTATCTCATTGTGGTTTTGATTTGTATTTCCCTGATGGCAAGTGATGCAGAGCATTTTCTCATATGCGTGTTGGCCATGTCTATGTCTTCCTCTGTGAGATTTCTGTTCATGTCTTTTGCCCATTTCATGATTGGATTGTTTGTTTCTTTGGTGTTGAGTTTAATAAGTTCTTTATAGATCTTGGAAACTAGCCCTTTATCTGATACATCATTTGCAAATATCTTCTCCCATTCTGTAGGTTGTCTTTTAGTTTTGTTGACTGTATCCTTTGTTGTGCAAAAGCTTCTTATCTTGATAAAGTCCCAATAGTTCATTTTTGCTTTTGTTTCTTTTGCCTTCATGGATGTATCTTGCAAGAAGTTACTGTGGCTGAGTTCAAAAAGGGTGTTGCCTGTGTTCTCCCCTAGGATTTTGATGGAATCTTGTCTCACATTTAGATCTTTCATCCATTTTGAGTTTATCTTTGTGTATGGTGCAAGAGAGTGGTCTAGTTTCATTCTTCTGCATGTGGATGTCCAATTTTCCCAGCACCATTTATTGAAGAGACTTTCTTCCAATGGATAGTCTTTCCTCCTTTATCGAATATTAGTTGACCATAAAGTTCAGGGTCCACTTCTGGGTTCTCTATTCTGTTCCATTGATCTATGTGTCTGTTTTTGTGCCAGTACCACACTGTCTTGATGACCACAGCTTTGTAGTACAACCTGAAATCTGGCATTGTGATGCCCCCAGCTATGGTTTTCTTTTTTAAAATTCCCCTGGCTATTCGGGGTCTTTTCTGATTCCACACAAATCTTAAAATAATTTGTTCTAACTCTCTGAAGAAAGTCCATGGTATTTTGAGAGGGATTGCATTAAACGTGTAAATTGCCCTGGGTAACATTGACATTTTCACAATATTAATTCTGCCAATCCATGAGCATGGAATATTTTTCCATCTCTTTGTGTCTTCCTCAATTTCTTTCAGAAGTGTTCTATAGGTTTGAGGGTATAGATCCTTTACATCTTTGGTTAGGTTTATTCCTAGGTATCTTATGCTTTTGGGTGCAATTGTAAATGGGATTGACTCCTTCATTTCTCTTTCTTCAGTCTCATTGTTAGTGTATAGAAATGCCACTGACTTCTGGGCATTGGTTTTGTATCCTGCCACGCTACTAAATTGCTGTATGAGTTCTAGCAATCTTGAGGTGGAGGCTTTTGGGTTTTCTATGTAGAGTATCATGTCATCGGCGAAGAGGGAGAGTTTGACTTCTTCTTTGCCAATTTGAATCCCTTTAATGTCTTTTTGTTGTCTGATTGCTGAGGCTAGGACTTCCAGTACTATGTTGAATAGCAGTGGTGAGAGTGGACATCCCTGTCTTGTTCCTGATCTTAGGGGAAAGGCTCCCAGTGCTTCCCCACTGAGAATGATATTTGCTGTGGGCTTCTCGTAGATGGCTTTTAAGATGTTGAGGAATGTTCCCTCTATCCCTACACTCTGAAGAGTTTTGATCAGGAATGGATGTATTTTGTCAAATGCTGTCTCTGCATCTAAAGAGAGGATCATATGGTTCTTGGTTTTTCTCTTGCTGATATGATGAATCACATTGATTGTTTCACGAGTGTTGAACCAGCCTTGTGTCCCGGAGATAAATCCTACTTGGTCATGGTGAATAATTTTCTTAATGTACTGTTGGATCCTATTGGCTAGTATCTTGTTGAGAATTTTTGCATCCATGTTCATCAGGGATATTGGTCTGTAATTCTCCTTTTTGGTGGGGTCTTTGTCTGGTTTTGGAATTAAGGCGATGCTGGCCTCAAAGAACGAATTTGGAAGTACTCCATCTCTTTCTATCTTTCCAACAGCTTTAGTAGAATAGGTATGGTTTCTTCTTTAAACGTTTGATAGAATTCCCCTGGGAAGCCACCTGGCCCTGGACTTTTGTGTCTTGGGAGGTTGTTGATGGCTGCTTCAATTTCCTCCCTGGTTATTGGCCTGTTCAGGTTTTCAATTTCTTCCTGTTCCAGTTTTGGTAGTTTGTGGCTTTCCAGGAATGCGTCCATTTCTTCTAGATTGCCTAATTTATTGGTGTATAGCTGTTCATAATATGTTTTTAAAATCGTTTGTATTTCCTTGGTGTTGGTAGTGATCTCTCCTTTCTCAGTCATGATTGTATTAATTTGAGTCTTCTCTCCCTTCTTTTTAATAAGGCTGGCTAATGGTTTATCTATCTTATTAATTCTTTCAAAGAACCAACTCCTGGTTCTGTTGACCTGTTCCACAGTTCTTCTGGTCTCAATTTCGTTGAGTTCTGCTCGAATCTTTATTAACTCTCTTCTTCTGCTGGGTGTAGGATCTATTAGCTGTTTTTTCTCTAGCTCCTTTAGGTGTAAGGTTAGCTTTTGTATTTGAGTTCTTTCCAGTTTTTGAATGGATGCTTGTAATGCGATGTATTTCCCTCTTAGGACTGCTTTTGCTGCATCCCAAAGATTTTGAACGGTTGTATCTTCATTCTCATAGTTTCCATGAATCTTTTTAATTCTTCCTTAATTTCCTGGTTGACCCTTTCATCTTTTAGCAGGATGGTCCTTAACTTCCATGTGTTTGAGGTCCTTCCAAACTTCTTGTTGTGATTTAGTTCTAATTTCAAGGCATTATGGTCTGAGAATATGAGGGGACGATCCCAATCATTTGGTATCGGTTCAGACCCGATTTGTGACCCAGTATGTGGTCTATTCTGGAGAAAGTTCCATGTGCACTTGAGAAGAATGTGTATTCAGTTGAGTTTGGATGTAAAGTTCTGTAGATATCTGTGAAATCCATCTGGTCCAGTGTGTCATTTAAAGCTCTTGTTTCTTTGGAGATGTTGTGCTTAGAAGACCTATCAAGTACAGAAAGAGCTAGATTGAAGTCACCAAGTATAAGTGTATTATTATCTAAGTTATTTCTTCACTTTGGTTATTAATTGATTGATATATTTGGCAGCTCCCACATTCGGGGCATATATATTGAGGATTGTTAAGTCCTCTTGTTGGATAGATCCTTTAAGTATGAGATAGTGTCCCTCTTCATCTCTCACTACAGTCTTTGGGGTAAATTTTAGTTTATCTGATATGAGGATGGCTACCCCTGCTTTCTTTTGAGGACCATTTGAATGGTAAATGGTTCTCCAACCTTTTATTTTCAGGCTGTAGGTGTCCTTCTGTCTAAAATGAGTCTCTTGTAGACAGCAAATAGATGGGTCCTGCTTTTATATCCAGTCTGAAACCCTGCGCCTTTTGATGGGGTCATTAAGCCCGTTCACGTTCAGAGTTACTATTGAAAGGTATGAGTGTAGTGTCATCATGATATCTATTCAGTCCTTGTTTTTGTGGATTGTTCCACTGAACTTCTTCCTAAAGGGGAATTTTAAGAGTTCCCCTTAAAATTTCTTGCAGAGTTGGTTTGGAGGTCACATATTCTTTCAGTTCCTGCCTGTCTTGGAAGCTCTTTATCTCTCCTTCCATTTTGAATGAGAGCCTTGCTGGATAAAGTATTCTTGGTTGCATGTTCTTCTCATTTAGGACCCTGAATATATCCTGCCAGCCCTTTCTGGCCTGCCAGGTCTCTGTGGAGAGGTCTGCTGTTACCCTAATACTCCTCCCATAAAAGTCAGGGATTTCTTGTCTCTTGCTGCTTTAAGGATCTTCTCTTTATCTTTGGAATTTGCAAGCTTCACTATTAAATGTTGAGGTGTTGAACGGTTTTTATTGATTTTAGGGGGGGATCTCCCTATTTCCTGGATCTGAATGCCTGTTTCCCTTCCCAGATTAGGAGAGTTTTCAGCTATGATTTGTTCAAATACATATTCTGGCCCTCTGTCCCTTTCGGCGCCCTTGGGAACCCCAATTAAACGTAGGTTTTTCTTCCTCAGGCTGTCGTTTATTTCCCTTAATCTATCTTCATGGTCTTTTAATTGTTTGTCTCTTTTTTCCTCAGTTTCCCTCTTTGCCATCAACTTGTCTTCTATGTCACTCACTTGTTCTTCCACCTCGTTAACCCTCGTCATTAGGACTTCTAGTTTGGATTGCATCTCATTCAATTGATTTTTAATTTCTGCCTGATTGGATCTAAATTCTGCAGTCATGAAGTCTCTTGAGTCCTTTATGCTTTTTTCTAGAGCCACCAGTAGCTGTATAATAGTGCTTCTGAATTGGCTTTCTGACATTGAATTGTAATCCAGATTTTGTAACTCTGTGGGAGAGAGGACTGTTTCTGATTCTTTCTTTTGAGGTGAGGTTTTCCTTCTAGTCATTTTGCTCAGTGCAGAGTGGCCAAAAACAAGCTGTATTGGGAAAAGGAGACAGAGAGGAGAGAAAGAAGGAAAGAAAAGAGAAAAAGAAAAAAAAAAGGAAAAAAAAGAAGAAAAAGGGAAAGAAAAAGAAAGAAATGAAAAAAAGGGGGTGGGGGAAGCAAACAAATCAAAAAGAAAAAAAAAAAAAAACCACGGGGGAGTATCTTCTGATTCTGTATACCTTAAGTCCCTTGACTTCCTCTGGAACTTGTCCGTCTATCTGGTCTTCTGGGGGAGGGGCCTGTTGTGCTGATTTTCAGGTGTTAGCACTTGGGGGAGCTGCTCTGCCCCCTGCCTGGTGCAGGGCTCAGTGGGGGTTGTTTACCCCGTGAGGCCCCTGGAGGAACAACCCCAGTGGCGCAGCCAGCTCTGGAGCCCTGGAGTTAGCTCCCGCAGTAACCACAGAGCTCTCCGTCTGCAGGGCCTGGAGGCTCCAGGGCGGGGCCGCTGATCTGCTCAGCTCGGGGCAGGAGCGTCCTTGCTGTCCTGGGCCCTCCCGGCCTCTGCCTGTCCCGGGGGGAGGCCCGATCCTGGGCTGTGTCCCGGTGCCCAGTGCTCCGGGGCCTGCGCTGTTGGATTCGCGCTCCTGGTGGCGCAGCCCCCTCCGCGGAGCCTCTTCCTCTGCCCGAGCCCCTCCGAGCTGCTCCCGGGGCCGCGCAGCCCCCTCCGCGGAGCCGCCGTCCGAGCCCCTCCGAGCTGCTCCCGCCCCGCAGCCCCCTCCGCGGAGCCACCCCCGAGCCCCCCGCCCCAGCTGCTCCGGGTCCGCAGTGCGTGCTGCAGCCCTTAGGGAGCTCGGCGCACTCTCCGGGGCGCAGGTCCCTGTTACTGTCCCAGGGAGCCCGAGGGCATCCCCGCCCTCCTGGGTCCTGCTCCAACTCCCCGCGAGCCCCTTTCTGCCCGGGAAGGTTGGTGCAGCTCCTGCTCCTCCGGGACGGGGCTCTCCTGTCCTGGGGACACTCGCCCCAGCCTCAGCCCGGCTCCTCGCGGGGCCCCTCCCCCTTGGAGGCCTTTTGTGTCTTTATTTCTTTTTCCCCGTCTTCCTACCTTGATAGAAGCGCGAACTCTTCTCCCTGTAGCATTCCAGCTGGTCTCAGTTTAAATCTCAGGCCGAATTCGTAGATTTTCAGGTTGATTTGAAGGTTTTCTAGGTAATTTGGTGGGAACAGGTGACCTGGGGACCCTACTCTTCCGCCTTCTTGCCCCTCCCCTGAGTGGATCCCAATTTATCAGGAAAACTATAAATTGCGGAACACCAGGCTGCGACTAAAGTGATAAACCCTGTGATCTCTGTACCATACATTTTGGGCTGTTACTTAAGGTCTCCAAGGAGATGGGCGCCATAAAACCCATTTCTCAGGGTCTCTCAGGACTCGGTGAGCTGCGGAGCGCGCTGCGGCGGCGCGTGGGGACCCCACAGCCCGAGCACCACACGCGGGGCAGCAGCGCCTCCGCCGTTCCGGGGGGGGGGGGGGGGACGCGCTACCCCCTCCACCGGCAGCCGGAGTTTTGTTTCCTTTGTACACATAAAAAAGGATGCTTTTTTGCTTTTCGAATCCTCTCACTACTCTGCACCCGCTCCCTAGAAGTAGCTCTTGAGCTGGAAGGAGAGGGAATGGGGCCTCTATTCATCTGCAGACCGCCTCAGGGCCTCGGCCCCTGTCAAGGCAAAGATAAGGTGCACGGAGGACGTCGTGCAAAATTCTGGGAAAACCCGCGAGCTGGAGGCCCCGTAGACCTAGGAGTCAGTTTCACAAAGTAGCGTCCACGTGGCCGCAGGCAGGTTAATTAACTGCTTGGAGGCTTGGTTGCCTCACCGGCGTGTCTGCGTGTTTGTTTTTAAAGGAATGACAATGGCTCTCCGAGGACTAAATGAGGTAAAGGGGCTGTCCCAGGGCCTGCTGCTCGGCTGCCACTGGAGGAATGGTAGCCCTTTCCACCTAATTAGTTGGTGGCAATGAACAGAATATAAGACACCAATCTGCTACTTTTATAGAAGAGTTGAACATATTGGAAACAGGATCATGGTACATTATTTCTGCCTATTTGCTGAGGGGAGAAATCTTTAGTGCAATTTCGAGGGTGCTGCTAGAGACAATCCCCTGTACTAGCTTGCTCTGGCTGCCCTGACCAGCTACCACAGGTAGGTGGTTTACACAACAGAAATGTACTTTCTCACAGTTCTGGAGGCTGCAAGTCCGACATCAAGGAGTTGGCAGGTTTGGTTTCTTCTGAGGTCGCTCTCCTCGGCTTGGGCATGGCCACCTTCTCCCTCCGGGTTCAGATGGTCTTCCCTCTGTGCATGTCTGTGTCCTAATTTCCTCTTCTTAAAAGGACACCAGTTATATTGGATTAGACCTACCCCACTGACCCCATTCTAACCTGATTATCTCTTTAAAGACACTGTCTCCAAACTGCATTCTGAGGTACTAGTGATTCAACATGTGAGTGTTGAGGGTGATGAAATTCAGCTTATGATCACCCCCTACCTTGCCACTCCTGTGTCAGCAGTGGAAGGGGGATGGGGAGGGCCTTGTTCCACTTCAGGGGGTGCATTATGTGGGTCCAGATGCCATTATGTGCTCATTACCATCTGTTAACGTGTGGAGTGAATTTGGAAACTCCTTCATTACATTGTTTAGCACATAAAACAAATCTAGAGGATGTAGATGTTTCATAGTTATCTTAAAACATAGTTATCTTAAGATGCCCTCTGCTTAATTGGCTACCCAGTGAAGAACTTAAGAAAAAACGTCAAGCCTTCCCAGTAATGGATTAGTAATCTGATGACTGAAATCTTTTAGGTTGCTGAGAAGTTATTTCCCAGTTAATAGAGCTGGTGTTATCTGGAGCACCGTCAAGGTTGGTTTGGCCCATGATGGATAACGGCTGGATCACAGAGTTGGACAGCTGTGCGGTGAAGAGGCTGCACAGCACTATGAGGACTTGTTCCTCTGCTCTAGGGATTAAGGCTTGTAAACCCAGAGTGGCTTCTTATCTCGGTGTGGCCAGTGTAGCAAGCCAGGCAGGGAGGAGCCCAGCAGTCAGGCCTCAGGGCTGGCTCCTTAGAGGTGTATTAGTTTCCTATCGCTGCTGTAACAAATCATTACAAGCATAGTGGCTTCAAACAGCACGTATGGGTTGTCTTCTGTTTCTGGAGGTCAGAAGCCCTGGGTCTGTCTCATGGGGCTGAAGTCAGGCGGTGGGCAGGCTGGTTCCTTCCGGAGGCTCCAGGGGAGAGCGTCTGTTTCCTTGCCTTTCCTAGCTTCTGTAGGCTACCTGTGTTCCTTGCCTACGGTCTCCTTCCTCCATCTTCAAAGCCAGCGTAAGCGCATCTTCAAGTCTCTTTCTGATTCTGTCACCTTGCTTCCTTTGTTACATCTTCTCTGTCACTCTGAACTTCTTGCTTTCCTCTTTCATTTTTAGGCAGCCTTGTGATTCCGTTGGCCTCACCTGGATAGTCGAGGATAATCTTTACATTTTAAGATCCTTAACTTAATTGATCAGCAGAATCCTTTTTGCCAGGTAAGGTAACATATTCTTAGGTTTGGGGGATTGGACATCTTTCAAGATGACGTCATTCTGCCTCTTGCAGAGAAGAGGCCTGGCAGGTGGGCCCTAGAGCCAGGAGACAGCCAGGAGGTTGTCAGCAGCTTCGAATTCCAAGCAAAGAGTTCTTACCATGGCTTAGGGTGGGGGAGATGGGTGAGCATTTATATGTCGGGGTGGAGATTAGAGGGAGCCTGTGTGTGTGTGTGTGTGTGTGTGTGTGTGAGTTGTACAAATAAAGGGCTCAGGAGGCCCACAAACTGCCATTCATTCATTCATTCATTCATTCCTATGAAAGTGTTCCTCTCTTCAGATTCTGAAAGCTATCTTCACTTCTACTAGGTTAAGACCTGTGCTTCAGTGTCCAAATAGACAGGAAGAGCCACCAGACTCAGTACTGCCTGGAGCAGCTCTCTCAGGGCAAGCCACTCTCTCTGCTCATCACCACAAGTTCTTTCTTTTTTTCCCTTCCTATTCCTCCTCATTCTCCCCCTATTCTTCTTCCCCTCCTCATCCTCCTCCTTCTTTTTCTTCTTTGTCCTCTTCTTCCTTTTTTCCTGGCTACTTTGTATTGAGTACTTACCATGAGTAGCTCAAAGGTTACACACTTTTTTCTGTTACTTATCTTGTAATCCTTACTGCATTTGTGGGCACGAGGCCACCTGCCGTAGCAAATAAACCACAGACTTGCAGTGGTTCAACACCAAAGAGGCTTAAGTCTTGTCCACACAGCCAGCCCTCCAATGCCAGAGCTCTGATCCCAGGACAGCGTTCCTTTATGCAAGGGCTGGCCGCCAAGGCCTTGTCCATGGTGCTGATCCACATTCTCTAGGATCTCAAGATCATCTGCACCCAGTAGGCAGTTGGGGAAAAGTAAGTAGAGAAGATTTACTTGCCCCTTAAAAAAATCCTGGCCATGAGAGGCATGTGTCATTTCTGCTCACATTCCATTGTCCAAAACATGAAATACTTGACCACAAGGGGAAGTGCAGCGCCTAGCCGGACAGTTTCCTCTCAGTAACAACTCATACTCTACAAAGTTTTGGGGGAGTGAGAGTTTTTGGTGGACAGCTGCCATCTCTTCCATCCCCTGGATAACCCTATTTGATAAGATTATCACTATTTATTGACGAACAAACCTAGACCTAGAAATCTCTAATAACGTAACCCTCTTGAGTGGTTGGTTGAGTGGCAAAATGGGAATTCCTGTACATGCCTGTTGGAATTTATGATTGTCTTTGTGACCGGTGTCTCACTGCAGGACTTGTCCTGATGCAGTGCTTATCAGCCTCCTCTTCACTTACTGGTCTTTGAAGGGGTCCACCCCCCCTCTCCCTCCAAGCCATAGAGTATTTTGTCTGCATGGTCTATTTCCAGAGGCAGCCTAGAATCAGCCCCTTGTTGTTCTCCTTTCCTGCCATCTGCCTTCTTGCCAGGCCCCTCCGGCTGTCCCCAAGTCCCATGATCCAGATAGTTTCTAATTCCCCATCTCCCTCAGTCACACATGGATTCGTCATAGTTCATGTTCTCAAACCTGTTCCAAAGAGGTTGCTCGATATGTAGCCCCAAACATTAACCATCTTTAATTCCTCCCTCTCAGCCATCTATCCATTTATCCACCCCTGGCCTTTACCCTGTGCCTACCCTGTGTTAGGAGCTGTGTGGTCTACTTGGTAGGGCTATGACTCAGGACTTGGCCTAAGGAGCTCATGTGACCTATTTCAGAAACAATAATTTGTTTCAGTATTTCTTCTCCTCTCTGTTTCTACTGTCAAATTTTCCAGCTCATGACCTTACTCCTTTTTACTTAGAGCACTCAGGAACTTCTTCACTGCCTCCTGCCTTGTCTTTAGTTTAAATGCTTCCACACATTGTTGCCAGGTTAATTCTTACAAAGCAGATTCTTGAGTATAGTAATTTATAGTTCCCTATTGACTAAAATAAGGTCTCAACTCTCTAGCATAATATACAAAACCTCCCATGATCTTACTGACCCCTCTTGATCTTTCTAATTTTATATCCCATTTCCCACTTTTTTGCATCCTATCCTGAACAGAATTTCTTATGATTCTCTTCATATTCTACTTCTTTAATCCTAACTTGCATACATATCCTCTATATACTGTTTTGTTCTTACATTAAAGTCTGATTTTGTGTGGCCTCTCCTATGAATGGGTCTATTCATGCTCAATAAGTATGTGTTAATGAATGACTAGGTCCTAGCTTGGTTTCTTTAGCACATCTAAATCCCAAACATAATACATTGTACATTTGTCATGGCAAATGTACAATGTCATATCATGGCAATAAATTAATTGTAACACTGTAATATATTTGTTTATGTATGTATTTATCACTCCTACAAGATGGTACTCAGGGCCATATAAAATTTACCTTTATCTACTATATGTAAAACCATCCACCATGTGAGCACAATGCTCTGTACATAGTAGATTCTATTTTTTTTTTCATAGTAGATTCTCTAAAAGTGTGTGTGTTGGGGGACCTGGGTGGCTCAGTTGGTTAAGGGTCCAATGCTTAATTTCAGCACAGATCATGATCTCAAGATTATAAGATTGAGCCCTATGTCAGGCTCTGTGCTCAGCATGGATACTGCTTAGGATTCTCTCTCTCTTGCTGTCTGCCTCTCTCTCTGCTCTCTCTCTCTCTCTCAATCTAAAGCCTACAGCACCCGGGATTCCCAGGTGGTCTCCCATCCAAGTACTAACCAGGCCCGACCCTGCTTAGCTTTAGGAGATCAGACAAGATCTGGTGCATTCAGGGTGGTATGGCCGTAGACTCTCTCAATCTAAAAAAAAAAAGATGTGTGTGTGTGTGTGTGTGTGTGTGTGTGTGTTGGATGGTAAGACCCTGCTAGAATGTTTTCAGGTTATAGGTAGACTCTGTTTAAGGCATCTAGCACAACCCTCAGCACATTCGTGGCTGTCATCTGGAAACATCATGCTAAGGTGTTAATGGCTGATAACTGTGCCAGGCCATTTCTATAGGGGTATTTAACGAGGAATCTAAAGAGATGAGTCTACGTTTAGGGCTCCTGGACCAAGTGGGAGGCATGCTTGGGGACAGGGCTCCTCTAATCATTCCATATGGGCAATGGAACCCTCAGCCTTCACACGTGAAGCAATCCATGCTTGCTGAAGTTAACTGTGTAGAGCGAGATGCCCTGCTATCCATCCTGGGAGAACTTGGGGTACTGGAATGGAAGCATCCGGGTCATCTATCATTCTGCACAGAGTTGAGCAGAATATTGGTTAAATGAGTTAATAAAGGCATCAGAGCTGGGGTGTGAATGAGAACTCTAGTGTAGGGTTCTTTGCAAGCGTCACCTCACTGGCTTGCTGCTTCTCACAAAGGTGGAGAAGGACTCAGAGTGTCAAAGGAACAAGGAACTTCACAGCTCCTCCATTTGATGAGCAGGTGGCTCTCTGTGCCCTTCTGATAACCATGAGTGTTCCCATCCTCTTCATTTGGTGCTAGTCCTGGGGAGCACAGACACAGGCTGGAGGTGGTGTCTTTATTAGAGACATTAGCCACCAGGGGAGCCTGCTCAGAGTTTCACATGGTTTTCTGCTGAGCGGGGGTCTAGCAAAGTCACCAGACTCCACATGATTTAATTAGACACAAGATTTCAAGCTTTGTTTGTGTTCCCAGGATTTGGCATGATGGTACAGCTGGGACCCTGGTATCTCGGCTTCCTCTGTTTAGGTAATTGGTACAGCAGGGAGGGCTTTATTGGACCAACGGTAAGTTTTCTCCACTGAAGATTTCCAATACCCAAAATACATTTCACTGACTTTAAATGAGTCACTGGATACACTCCAGCCAAAGAAGGCATACATCTTAGAAACTCTGTGGCTTAAATTCTTTGCTAAGGCTTGGGAAAGGCAGGATTTGAAACCTAACACACTCAACTCTTAACCTTAGAGCTGCGAAGTTAATTCTTTTTTGTTAGCTTTCTCTATAGATTATCTCCTTTGTATGTTTCAGAATGCTGTCAATCCAAACCAGAAGTCTGACATAGGAATCCATCGTATCACTAGCCCCCCACCATCCGGTTTCTCTCTCTCTATCCTGCTGTAACTTGTCACAGCTACTGTCACTTTCTCCTTCCCCTCAGCCATCTCATTGCCAGGTGACCCATCAGGGAGGCTCCAAGTGGCCTATGTGCTGTCATTGATCCTTTCTGCACCCATGGCAGATGGGACTAATTAATCGATCACAGCACACTTTCTCAAAGAGCTGGGTCTTGTGTGTGGAGTCCTACTCAGGAGAGCCTCAGGCAGCACCACTGATCAGTGAAAGTTAGCATGTGAGATAAAGCCTATTTCCCCAATTAAGCGGTTTCTATTGACTCCTAGAAATAAAAAATGAGGAATTTAGCTCACTTATACTATTCCTTCTCCTGCTTTTTCTCCTCCAGGGTTTTTAGTGTTTCTACTGATCATCTTTGTAACTTTCAATAACAGCATCAATTTCCTCTTTTTTGTTCAATTAACTTTTAACAGTATTTCTTGATTTTCTACTTTGTAAAAAGAAGGTATTAGCTTTTTTATGGTTTCCTCCAACTTTTCTCTCCCATTTTACTTTCCCATGACTTCTATATTGTCATATTGTTAACCCTTACATCTTTTCCTTTATATAACGTGTCTTGATCACTCTTAATGAAACAGTCTACCTCCACCAATCTATCCTTGTTAGTCAGCTTTATTTATTTGTCTTTATAGCATTTTTTACCACTTAAAATAGTACATATTTATTTTTTAATGATCTCTCTCCAGCTAGAATTTAAATTTCATAAAAGGAGGGAATTTGTTTGTTTTGCTTAGTGCTATATCCCTAGCACCTGGAATACTGTTGGCATGGTAAGTGAGATGCTTAATAAATACTCGTGTAAGAATAAATGAATTCTAATCATGCTCTGTGCCCCATTTAACTTTTTTGTTATTTTTGTTTTTTTCTTTTTAGAGAGAGAGAGCAGGGGAATGAAAGACAGAGGGAGAGGTAGAGGTAGAGGTAGAGGTAGAGAGAGAGACAGAGAGAGAGAGAGAGAGAACCTTAAGCAGGCTCCACACTTGGGGCTCCATCTCATGATCCTGAAATCATGACCTGAGCCAATATCAAGAATTGGACACTTAACCGACGAGGCACCTAGGTGTCCCCCATCTTGGACCTCCCCCCTTCCCGGTTAACTTTTATTGTGCATGAGGAAGCTGTCCGACCCTGCGATATGAAAGGATAACCTCACCTTTGGGTCTACTAGGGCATTGAAAACATCCACTGAAGGCATTCGCCAACTCAGGTTCCCATTAAAAGGAAATTGCTTAACTGATAATCTAGCTTTAACCTTATAAAGCACATTGACTTCCTGAGGGAATGAAACCCAGATCAGGCAAATTTTGATAGGAAGGAGGAAAAAGCGAAGTTTCAGAACATGAGTTTGTTTAGGGACTTCAATTTGGGAGTTGTGAGATTATGCAGCTCAAAATATAAATGGAAAGGAGGAATAGAAAAGAAAAAGGAACATTACCTACTTAAAATATCTCTTATTGGACCGGCTAACAAATACATGTGTAGCAACAATCGTGTTCTGAAAAGACTGGCCTTTGGGGCAGGCACATCTGGGCTTAATATTTTGCTGCTATTATCTCAGTTCTGTGACATTTGTTGAGTTACTCACTGTCTCTGAAAATTGATGAGTGCTAGTCATAAAGATGAACCTATGTTGAATAACATCTCCGTATTCCTGCTCAACTGCTCAAGCACAAAATGGAAAGAGTTTCTCAGTGCGCTGGGGGGAAGACGAGAAAACAAGAGCTGTACTGTTCAGTTATAAATAATGAGAGGAGCTTAAATGCTAAAAGCACTTCATTATCTCATGTGACAAGGAGCTAGGTCATCTCTGGCCTAGTTCAGCGGCTCTGTAAAGCTAGTGAGCAAGGCCAGAGTCTAGTTTTAGCCGTTTTCCTTGAGATTTAAGAGGGCTGCAGCAGCTTGAAGACTATTCTGACATGACAGAAAAGTTAGAGAGTTGGAAAAGGGCTTTCTCATGTTCCCTGCTCTTTTATCAAGGTGGAAGCTCCTTCTGAGAAGGGCCAGGCCACTTTCAGGGAGGCTTAGCTCTCAACGATGACGGGAAACGAGGAGAAGGCATAGGCAGGCACCGTCATGGTAGCAGGCTCTGCCCATCGGAGGCGGGGGTGGGCGCCTAAACAAGGTCCGCTCCAGAGATCACCTGATCCAGAGCATATGTCTGGAGCAGGTGTATCCCTTCCTCTGCAACATGTAGTACTGGTCAGTGAATAGACAACCTGAGGGGGATATCTTCCTGTAAACCTGAAGAGTAAATTCTTATTGAGAGTTACCACTTGCTCCTATGTTCCAGATACTTCACAAACATAAACATCTTTAAAGTCTTCCAGCACCATCTCCTAAAGCAGGTAGCATTATTTCTCTGTTACAGCTCCGGAAATGTGTAGCCAGTTGCCTGAAGCCCGTGAACTAGGAAGTGGCTGAGCCAGGATTTGAGGAGCCTTCTGACTCCTGTGTTCCTTGTACTCCTTTGTCTCTACCACACTCTTTCCCCAAATGCCCACCTGCCGCAGCCTTTTGGAGGTAATAAGAAGACAGCTAAATTACTGCCTCTGAGGCCCTTTCTAACATAGTCATTTATGAAGCGAGCTATTTTGATGGTTTTAAGAGATCTTTCAGTTATTTTTATTTTTCTCCTATTGACCTAACACTCTTTTTTTTTTTTTTTTAAGTGTGCTTAGGTATGATTCAGTGATTCTGAATACTTTTCTTTTTTTCTTCCATGTTTAATTTTTCTTTCTGACTGTTCACTCTTGTTTGCAGCTCCTGTGGTTGGATAAAGCCAGGGCAATTCTTTGGATGTCAATCATTTTGAAAGGCGACTTTCTTGCATGACTTGGTAAGATCTGAAAGGAGGATAACCACAATGGGGAGGCTGTGGTGAATCGTCCTCAGGCAGCTGGCGGTCTTGAGCATCGAAATGTAATTGCTCTATTTTATTCACCACGGCCTGCCCGCTGTGTTCATCAGACTGCCCAGTGGAACAGAAGGCAATCAGGGCCGAGGCAGCCTTAGAAAGTCAGGCACACACAAACCAAAGTTAAAAATATGTAAAAAATTACTTGAATCTGATTTGCTCTCATACTACTCAATTTCTGGATAAGAACAAGAGGAAACAGTGCAAAACTGGGGCACTAAAATTCATCTTCGCTGAAGAAAATGCAGGGAGAGCTGTGAACATTTAATAACCTCAGTATCCAACTGCCCATAGTAAGTGCTTGTTTAATGCATAGACCAGACAGGGAGATTCAGAAGGCAGGCAACTCAAGGCCTTTTCAATTTATTTAAGGAACTCTTTGATCTGTTTTGAAATTTAGGATTCTGCTTTTGACTTTGTTAGATAAAGTTGGAGTAGGAATGAATTATTCATATGAAATATTGCCTCAATAACACTGCATCAAATAAACATAATGAAAAGCTGCCCATGTTATATAAGGGAAGCTAAGTCACAACTCTTTTGAATTGCAAAGTTAAGCACTCCGGGCTAGACTCTTCTCCGACATTACCCTATGGAAGAGTCCACTTAGGAGGATGTAACACTCAGATCCTTTTTATTTCCGGTCAGACATGCATTTGTGGTTTATGGGTTTAAACTACAGTTGTAACCATGCTGTTATTAAACCTTACAGAAGTAAGTCAATCGGAGAAGGACAAACATTATATGTTCTCATTCATGTGGGGAATATAAATAATAGTGAAAGGGAATAGAAGGGAAAGGAGAAGAAATGTGTGGGAAATATCAGAAAGGGAGACAGAATGTAAAGACTGCTAACTCTGGGAAATGAACTAGGGGTGGTAGAAGGGGAGGAGGGCGGGGGGTGAGAGTGAATGGGTGACGGGCACTGGGGGTTATTCTGTATGTTAGTAAATTGAACACCAATAAAAAATAAATTTAAAAAAATAAAAAAATAAAAAATAAAAAAAAATAAAAATAAACCTTACAGTCTCGTCTCGATTTCCATCCAAGTCATCAGAGGCCAGAGAGCAATTTCCACGACAATGTGTTTCACACCACTCCAGCATTTTACATTCACCACAGAAATATGGTAACCAGGATTTACCCCCCTACACTCCACAAATTGGGCACAGTATCATATTTTTAGCAGCCACTGAGTGCATACCTATATCTATGCCTTGAAGGGAAAATTTTAAGGCAAATAGAACTCTCGGTTTTATCAGTGATGTTTCTTTTCTGACAATGCTTCGGCTAAAAATGAAAAGAGAGAGAAGGGTAAAGGCAACCTAAATAAACTGTGCACGTCAGGGCAGTTGAGCTCTGCTGAAATTCAATAGATGACACTTGAATTCTTGCTGACAAGCCAACTTTAAAGAACTGCAGTTCAATAAATGTATAGGAAGTGGCCAGAGTTAGCCATGGACAAAATAGTGAGGAAGACAGAGTTTGCCTTCAGAGTCGCCCTTTCCCTCTGTCCTCTGTCCTTTGGACACTGGAGGCTCCATGGGAGCCGACCCACCACATAAGTGGGTGCTCCATGTTACCTAATCACTGGCTGAGGGCCACTGGAGCACTTTGTGAAACTGGGTTTCCAGATTGCACTCTGGACCTGAACAGGAGCCTCTGAATTGGGGAGAAACCCGTGCTTTCTAAGTAGGGATGCCAGGCCTGTGCTAGGGGTAGCCAGTGCCCACGGGACTGAGAGCACAAGCTCTGTGAGCCTTGGGCGAGGTCATGAGCTGCTCTGCCTTAATTCCCTCACCTGTGAAATGGGGCTCACCCCACCGTCTCTCCAAGTGGTTGTGAGCATTCACTGAGAGATTTTCATACCCACGTGAGTCCCAGGTCTTGGGGGTGTCATAACTTCAAGTGGAAGGAGCTGAGTGTGGAAGCTGGAGGCACTTATTGGTGCTAGAACTTTGGGCCACTAAAACTTGAGTCTAGGTTTCTTCACTTCCAAGTGAGAAAGGTTAATTCTTGCTGATTTTGTCAAAGACAATTGTTCTGAGGCATAAATGAGAAATCATGGTTCAACTTATATTTTATATTAAATAAGTAAATATGTATATACATACACATATGCATGTATGTTAACATACATTTAGAATATAAATTATAAACATATGCATATAGAAAAGAATATATAACACGTAACTAAAATAATAATAATGATAGATGTACTTGATTGAGAACAGACCATATGCCAGGTGCTGTATTTGATATTTTAAGTTGGTGATACTGCTTCTCAAAAGAAAACACTGAGTGTTTGTTGAAGACTTTTACTGGCTCAGCACTGGGTGAGGTGATCTCCAGCATTCAAAACAAGCTCCTGTAGGGCACGCGTCATCAACTGGGCATCACTCCAAGCACTTGACATACATGCATCAATGTAGTCATCACCAATACTGGGAAGCTGTGTTGTTATTGCCATTTTACAGATGAGAAAAGTGGGGCCCAGGAAGGTTCAGTAACAGTCCTGATGTTACATGATAAGTACTGAAGCTCTAATTAGAACCACACATTCTGGCTCTGAAATTGGCCTTAAAGCACAATTGTAAACTGTATTTATGATACAAAATTTACAAAAATAATATAATGCCTAATAAATATTTATCAGATGAATAAGCAAAGCTTCCTTAGGACTTTGTGTCTTCTATGAATGATACTATCAGACCCACAGAGAGAACTGCCTGGCCTCCCTTTCTTACTTTTCTTAGCAGATCCCCTCTAGAATACTGTGCTTAGCTCTGGATGTTGTATTGTATTTTAAATGGCATGTGCTGTATCTCCCTCCCTTCCTTTTCTCCCTTCTTCCTTCAAAAGTATTTATAAGGCATGTGCTATGTTCTAGGCACCATGCTAAGCTCTGAGAGTTCAGCAGTAAACAAGACGGTATGGACTTCACCCTCAGAGAGAACCAATGTTTTAATGAAGAAGAAAAGCAACATAATAATACTTACCAGCATGTGCAATGAACAGGAGTCCTGGGGAATTGCAAGGAGCTGGGGGAGTGAGTGGCTGGGCATCCTAAGCATCAGAAAAGATGTCCTTGAGGAAGTGCCAATGAAGCCAAGACTGGAAGCGGGCGTGAGCCAGGTGGTGGGGTTGTTGGTGAAGACCTAGGAGAGGGTGTTTCAGGTACAGGAAACAGCATGGGCGAAGGCCTGCAGGTGAGATGGAGTGCAGCTTGTGGTAGACACTGACAGAAGTTTTCTATGCCTGGGGCTAATATTTCCAGGGAGGAGATTGGAGATGAGATGAGAAGAAAAGAAGTCAAGGAACAAACAGATGCAAAGACTTTATGTTAAAGAAAACAAAGCTTTTGATCCTTATGCTCAGAGCTATTGGGAGATATTGAAGGTCTCCAGCAGGCTGTGGCATGGCAAGAGTAATACTTTAGAAACATCACTAGCAGTGGTCTAAAGCCTGAAGGGAGCAAAGAGGGTGGCTGAGAGAGAGAGAGAGAGAGAGAGAGAGAGAGAGAGAATGAGAGAGAGAGAGAATGAGAGAGAGAGCTGAGGAGGCTGCTGCAGGAGGGGATAGCCAGGGGAGGGACCAGGGGGTAAGGAGATGATATCTAGGAGGTACAATCAGCAGGACTTGGCCACTGGCTGTAAAGGAAGGGTGACCAGATATCCCTGGGAAACTGTCTCCTAGAGAACAGAGAATAAATTCATTTGAAGAACTGAGTGAGTTCAGTCGGGAGACGTAGACTGAAGAGAAGACATGTGAGGAAATCTCAAGTATCTGGCATTGAATCGCTTTAAAAATATATTGATGAAACTTATTGTCTCCTGGAAAAGCAATCAGCTAAGAGTGCATGTGTTAAAATGTCACGTTGGTGCAACAAAATGAGCCCCGTAAGGGTGTTCTGTGAACTTACTGGGAACTGTGAGTGTTTCTCAGCCCTGACTCCCCACTATGATCCCAGGGGTGAGGAAGAGGAGTTGGGGGGCTGCCGAAAGAAAGGACAGCTGAGCTCATGCTCTGTCAGGCACCCAGGGGTGCAGAGTGGTCCTTCCTGAGCTGAGCTGTGGGGCTCCTCGGGGTAGGCTTAAAGTTTCAAGGAGGCTGATAGCAGCAAGGCTCAGGGAAGGACTCTGGCAATTGTGTGGCAATTGAGTCAGAGAGGTGAATTCCTCACTCCCGGGTCCGTGCAAGTAGACCTCTATACACCTGCCAGGCAGGGGGCTTCCCAGTGAGGGCCACATCATGTGGTGTCTGGTGCTCCTTATTGCAGTCTGTAAATAAATAGTTCTAAGGAATCCCACTCCCTCCACTGACAGCAAGCTGTCCATCTCTCAGCCACGGTTGCCCCCTCACAAATCAGTGTGAGGAACACGAGATTATTGCTACAGGAGCTGAGAGTCTCTCTGACCAGTATCATTGTCCTATCACGCCAGACCTTTGCCACCCTACAGCTTTATTACACTATGACCTCTAGATATTGCCTTTGCCTTCTCTACACGCAACGGGAAAGAGAATGCTCATGTTATCAAGTGAAAGCTACCTTGCCAAATTCTTTTATGGAGAAGTTTGTTTATAATTCAATGCATGATTTCAATGGAGGGGGGGAATTAAGAAACATCCAGAGGAAAAAAATTGTATCCACTCTGCTTCTAGCTTGACTACCTTACAACAAAGATGTAGAGAGTCAGTCTGATGTTAGGGCTCAAAGCGAGCGTGCGTTATCCGTGTTGTTTACAATTCCTTTCGAAGAGTACTTGCAAGCTCTATAATGTGAACAAATGGCTGCTAAGGACCTTACTAATGCTGTCAAATTCACTTTACTTATGTCCACTTTTTTTTTTTAACCTGGGTTTGCTAAGTAAATAGAAGCCTATCACCCCTGTGCCACCTTTCTTCCTCAGGGTTATGCTTTTAAAAGTGTTCTCAACAGGAAATAAGTTTCATTAGGGCTTGGAAAACAAATTGGTGAGGTTGACAGATTCTGTGGTTTGATGGAAGTTCAATTATAATTGTGTAACATAATATAGCAAGTGCAGATGAAATCCTATTAAGGGCTAGAAATCCAATATCTCATCTCTATGACTTTTAATTGATCTTTACACATATTGTCATTGCAGTCAAATATCTGAGCTGATTCTGGTACACATAAACAAATGTAAGCACATTAACTCTGTTAATAATTTTAACAAGTCATCTGTATTTCCCATTAGACCATCTCCAGTTTTGCCTTGGCATAATTAAAGATATCATCAGTGATAAGCCTAATTCGTTATTTAAAGCATGCATGTATTGAAGTCTTGCTCTTATCATTAACTAAATCGTGATATAATCTATGCAGCCATCATTCAAAAATTAGACTTTTTCTTTCTGTGAAGTAAGTATGGATGGTTGGGGGTGGGTGACGGCGGGAGAAGGAGGTCTTATGGGTGGTGAGGAAACCACAGACGAAGAGTGGAAAGTCTCATTTCTAGTCTTGACCTCATCATTAAAATAGCCAGGTGAGATCTTTAACCTTTTTGAACCTATTTCATCACTTTTGGTTACAAAGATGTCCTAGTTTTTTTTTGTTTTGTTTTTTTTCTCTCAGCACTAACATTCTGTTTTCTGTGAGGCAGACACTGACTCCCTGCTTTGCTGATCATTAACAGATGGGTATAAAAACTATGGCCTTCATGTTCATTTCTGCTCAAGTTTCATAGAGCCAGACTATGTAAGCTCATGTGTAGGGGGAGGTGATCTAGGGATGTATTTTTCTTGTGGATTGTTACATCTGCAACATCAAGTCCAGGGCCTGGCATTTGCTCAGTCAATATTTGTTGAATGAGTGAATAAATGAATGAATGAATGAATGAATGAGTGAATGCATGCATTCTAGTCATTCTGCTTTCCCATGAAGATGGAGTGCCTGGATATCCCCACTCAGCATCCCTTGTGATATTATCCTTTAGCTAGAAGAAAACACCGTGGTTACCTGTGAAAGTACACCTTTAATGACATGATCTGACACCAAATGCCTTCTCCTGGTCTTAATGAAATGGAAGTGAATCAGAACAAACCACTGCCTCCAGGACTGTTCCCCACTCTTGCCTATTAGTCAGAGCACAGAGTGGAGATGCTTTCCTGTTAGTCAAATGCAGGCAGAGACTTAATTTGTTAGTTTCCAGTTCACTCAAAGTGGGAACTATTTGCATGTGCTGCAAATATGACATTTGAGAATGTTCTTTGAGTGCTCAGAGAATATCAAAGTCTACACCGTGCTGTAAACAAAAACAACTTTTAATACCAGCTATGACTAATCCAGTGCTTTTGTTCATTAGGTTGAACAAACATTCTGATTTGCAATCAAATATCTACAATTACCCTGAAAGCTTGAGAAAAATCCTCCCTGGCATGAGATCATTTAAGAACAGATAAGATTCATTCCTTGATAGACAATCTCCATGCACAGGTGATCCCAGTAAACAGTCTTTTCAGAGTGAATTTTAGCAAATGAATAGTGTATTGGGGGAGGGGGTTATCTGTTTAAGTTCATCACTTCCTGAAATCATCTTTGCATACATTAGCATACATTCATTTTACTGATTCTTTGTTTCTTTTGATGGGGGATACTCCTTCTGCTCCTTATTTCATCTGATTTGCTTTTGAAGTGAAGAACCCCTTTCTTCTTTAGGTGTCCTTTGAAAATAAATAGACGTTCCTGCACATTAAAAAAAATAGCTGAGTTCTAATGGCAGGGCTTCATTAGGACCAAAAGCCCCATGGAAAAATTATTAGTGCAGTTCCTCCTGCTTTAAATACACACACACACACACACACACACACACACACACACACACACACACACATTTCATTAAGGACAGAAGCTCCACAGAAAAATTATTAGCGCACTTCCTCCTGTACTAAAGACTTCTAGGAAGATGGAGAGAAGCTGTTTGAGAACATTAGGGATTCCTGAAGTGAACGAGATCAACTCCAAGGTGACACCAACCTCTCTCTCGGATTAGTGACCTTTTGCTTGGTTTTTCTTGTTTGCCCAGCAAAGACTTTTGACATATTCCCCAGGACCCTTAATTCCCCTCTGCTTGGCACATTACCAGCAATATAAAAAAGAGAGAAAGCGAGAAGCTCTCATTTTATCTTTGAGCTGCTTAAATATTTATGTTCTAATTTGTTATTGACTTCATGTGAAGTTTTATCAAAATATAGATGGAAAAGTTTAAAGATCGCTCCTGGGAGAGCACTTAATCCATTTAAAAATAAATTTCTAATGGCCAGATTTTCTGGGCTTAAAACATGAAGCTATGAGAGAAAGCAAAACCAAAGAGGCCCAGTTTATATGCTGACATTTGTAAACGAGGATAAAGAAACTTGGTAATGAAAATGCTAATCAAATATCATTGTGAATGCTCATTTTTTTTCATTTTTCTAATATTTGATGGAAGCCTTTACCAGATTTCTATTTTAATTACTTTTCATTTGCAAAAACTGAAGCCTAATTAAAAAAAACACCCTAGGGCAAACCCTTGGGGATGGGTCTTCGTTGCATTCCACGTCCAGTTTCTAGCTCACATTTAGCCTACTCATGTGTCCTTAGACACTTAATATGTTAATTCTTTCAGAAATAGTTATATGTTAAATGCAGGGACTGGGCAACATCGATGAAAATGACTGAATTTCTAATGGTGACATTTTGGAGATTGAAGAGAGAGAGAAACTTAAGTAGATCATATGACAGATATGCTTTCAAATGGAGCCATACAGGTGGTTGCCATAAGATATATCCCCAGGCACTGCTGTCTTTTGATATAACTAACATCATTTGCCCTTCTGTTCTGAGACTTTGCTGACTTGTTTTTGACCAAAGTTCTTAGAGCAGTGAGGTCCATGTCTCAAAGAAGAAGAGCCTTATCTGAGGAGACTGTTGAATAACTATTTCAAAATTCCAACCCACTGAGATTTATTTTACTGGCAACAGTAGTATATATTTTGATTACTTTATAAAGGCTGGAATACTGCTTTGTTTATTTTGGTTGGTCAAAGATTGTCTTGTCTGCTTGGATCAAAATTTCCCATATTTTAGGACTCAGATCAGGCCCAGTTCACAGAAAACTGTTATGGTTTCTCAAAATGAATCTAAATTTGAAAAGAGAAAGAAGGGCAGGAAGGAAAGAAGGAAGGAAAGAAGTGAAGGAGATAAAAAAGAGAGAAAGAAAGAGAACTCTGTGCAGTCCCAGATTTTTGTCTGTCTTTCCAGAAGTGGGATACAGCCTCCTCTGGGGTATGAGAAGGTCCCCACCAAAGAGATCGAAGAAGAAAACAAACATGTAGGACATCTCACAGAAACAGTGTGCACTCCTTTCAGATCCAGCAGTGCTGGATCAGGCTTAGAGCTAGATATGCTTCAGTCAAAAAGACAGGTACCACCCCTGTCCTGAAATTGGCCCACACTCTAACACACAATCTTCTACCAGTTACATCTTTTTGAGCTACGTACAAATGGCAGAGTGTTCAGCATAGTGCCTGGGGCGGCTTCCAGCTTGGAGGTAGGCTGAGCAGAGCTTCTAGAGTTCGCCAATCCTCTTGTGAGAGATTTAATGATGTGGTAGTGATGATTGTCCCTTGTTGAAATGGAGGCTACCAATTCTTGGAAGACCTGAGATGCATTCGTATAATGCATGTCACCCAGCTCTAATGCCCAAATTCTGGCCTAATTCCTTACTACAGTACCAGTGCTGTTCTTCATCTCAAGCATCGTACGTGCACAGTGGATTAGTCAGGAAATGGAACTGATAGGACATCTATATCTATATACCTACATATTTACATGTATATCTGTATGTGTGTCTTTATTTACTGTAAGGATTGGATCATGTAGTGACGGTGGCCTGTAGTCTGCCATCTATATGTTGCAGGCCCAGCAAAGCCAGGGGTGGAGTTTGGGGCCTGCCAGCTGGAGAGCCGAAGGAGTAGATTCTAGTCCAGGTCTGAAAGCCTGAGAATCAAGAGTGTTGAGGGCAGGAGATCTGTGCACCAGCTCCTATGGTTGGGCAGAGAAAGAGGCTCTCCAACCTCCCTCTGCCTTCTGTTTCCATTCAGGCCTTCAGGCCTTCAACAGATTGGATGATGCTCATTCATGCTGAGGAGAGCCATCTGCTTTCATCTGGCGTCAGCACCTATTCCAATGCTTATCTCATCCTCGGATGTAAATCATCTCCTGCATTCTGGAGCAGAGAGGTAAAAAGATATGATTCCTAATCATCTTCCCCATGTCCATTTTGTATCCCTTCCCCAAATATACACATATACACAAGGTTTTGGGTACGGTGGCTCTCTTTAATGCTCCTACACTTTTGTTTCCTTTATACTTTCAATGTGATGTATATTTGGTGTGTATGTGCATGTTTGGCGGGGTAGGATGGGTGGTTTAGGGAGCCTGAGCTGGATGACAGAAAAGGTTTTGTTTTGTTTAGTAAAGAATATATCTGTTCTTTATTATATATAGGTATACACACATCATCTATCTCTGTCTCTTTCTCATCTATTTGTCCCTTTATCTAATTTTGTGTCAGAATATTATGTGTACTACTGATGACACCCCCCCCCCCATTATAGTTTCATTTGGGGAACCCTAACGTGGGCCTGAGAAAAATACTTCTAGAAGTCACAAAATTCTGACTCCCTACTGGTTAGTGAGGCAAGAATCAGTCGATGATGTCATTCATCTATCAAATATTAATTGAGAGCTTGTAAGATAGGTGCCATGTTAGCTTTCTTACTACCCATGTCAAACTCTTTTCCCTTGCCTCCTTCTGTAGAAGTTGCAAAACTAAACCCTTATATTTGTAGACAACCTAAAGCTATGGGTGGCCATGTAGCAGTATTCTGGCCAATGAAACCTAAGTAGGAAATATTGTGTGAGATATCAGAGAAGACCTTTGCTCTCTTGACACAATAGTTAGCACCATTTGCCTTTATTCTATAGCCTAGCTTCCTTTATATTACCTGGAATAAAGATGTGGTCTCTGGAGCTCTAGCAGCCACAGCATGATTATGAAGTAAGACCTAGAGAATTAGTGACCATGACTCCAATATCCTTCACCTAATGAGTGTACACAAGCCATTACCTCTCAGATTTCTTGTATAAGCCCAGACAATTGGGTTTTCTAAGACTCATAACCAAATGCAACCCCTGACTGTTATAGGTAGGCACTGGGAAAATAGTGGAAAGAAGACTGGATGGAGTCTCTGGCTGGTTTTGTGAGCAAGACAAGTCTATGGAAGTTGAGGTCTTTAAGCAGTGTCCTCCATAGACATGCCTTAGAAGCTCAGGGCTCATTTCCTGCCTGAGAAACCTGGAGGACAGAGACCAATAAAACACAATTCTGGGTATTAATGCAGAATCAGTGGCAACTCCAGTGTTAATCCTGCAGGCTGGAAATAAATTATACTCTGTCTCTACCAGACTGAATCTTTGCTAAAACAGCATTAATACCTATTTATATTTTTCTATCAATATTTCATAAATTTGAAGAGAAACAACTTGAAAGAATTCAGATGATTTTTTTTTTCTCCGTGTGTGCTTTCAGAGCATCAATTATTGCTATGGGGCACCTTCAGCATTGCCTAAAGCTGCAATAAATTCCCTAGTTCTACCTTTGAAGATTTTAGAAATGCTAATAGTGGAATGTGTATGAATTATTACTCTTGCTCTAACACAGCAATACTCTCCTGAAGAGTAAACAAAATCCTCATTCAATTTAAGAATGAATGATAATTTTTTTGGTTTGAGTTAGAGAAGTGTGAGTGGAGGGTGGGAGGGATGTGTGAACTTCTTAATTGTTTTAAATTCAGTGTCTCATTGAGTGAAGAATATAGATAGGTCAAAGAAGATTGTTAGTATAGTATCTTTACATTTTTTTCTAAATATTTCTCATTTTCTAACTCATCTGATTCTTATGAAAATATTGTTTGGCAGGTAGATTAAATATGACTATTTCCATTTTGCAGATGGGGAGGTCAAAGCGTATAGTATTTCTTCTTGATGGGCTTCTCAATGTTTCAGGAAGACAAAACTCACTACTAACAATTGGTATAAAAATGGTGATCTACTGGTCCTATCTATTACTTTGTAGTCCTTCAAACTTGGTAATTAAAACAAAACAAAACTTGACCAACTTTCCTCATTCCACTCTTGAAAACAACAACCAAAGAATGAAAATATTTGTGAATCTATTTATATTTGATCCAACTTGAACCAGGGGAGGTAAAGAGGGAATAAAGGAGGGAGAAAGGAGCATCAGCAGTAGCAGCTATTGAATATTTGTTGTAGGCTGGGAAAGTGTGGGAGATATGACATATAATATCTCAGGGACTCTGAATAAGGGCTTTGTGGGAGATGCATTATTCACACCTCACAGGTGGAAAGGTCGGCTTAGAGAAGTTAGTCCAAGGTCATACAGGTAGGATATCATGGAAGAGTGCTCATTCTGAGGAATCTGTTTTCAGTGTGTCTCTCTTAGGATTTTGTTTATTTCATCTAAGTTATCTAATTTTTTGTATACAGTTGTTCATAGTATTCCCTTCTAATCCTTTACATTTATATAAGGTTGGTGGTAATACTCCTTGTTTCATTTCTGAGTCAAGTAATTTGAGTCTTCTCTTTTTTTTCTTGATCAGTCTGGTTAAATGATTGTCAATTTTGTTGATCTTTTCAAATAATGAACTTTTGGTTTTTTCAGTTTTCACTACTATTTCTCTATTCTCTATTTCTTTTATTTCTGTTCTAATCTTTATTATTTCCTTTCTTCTACTTGCTTCAGATTTGGTTTGCTCTTCCTTTTTTTCAGTGTTCTCAGGTAGAAGGCTAGATTATTGATTTGAGACCTTTTTTTTTTAGGTATAGACATTTATTATAATTTCCTTCCAAATACTGCTCTAGTATACATTTTCCCCCAAGTACTGCTTTAATTGTATCCTATATATTTTGCTATATTCTTTTATTGTTTTGTTTTCATCAACTCAAAGTATTTCCTAATTTTGTTTATAGTTTCTTCTTTGATTTATTGATATTTAAGAAGAGTCAATTATTTAATTTCTACATATTTGTGAATTTCTCAATTTTTTTGTTACTGAGTTCTTTTTCTTTTAAGATTTTTATTTATTTATTCATGAGAGACACACAGAGAGAGAGAGAGAGGCGGAAACATAGGTAGAGGTAGAAGCAGGCTCATTGTGGGGAACCTGATGTGGGACTCAATCCCAGGACCCCAGGATCACACCCTGAGTGGAAGGCAGACACTCAAGCATTGAGCCACCCAGGCACCCTTGTTATCGAGTTCTAACTTCATCCTATTGTGATTTGAGAATAGTCTTTGTATACTTTTAATGTTTTTATTGAGTTTTTTTTTTTTTTTTTAATGATCTAGCATAAGGTCTCTACTTGTGAATGATCCATGTGTGTGTTAGAGAAGAATGTGCATTGTGCTTTTTTGTTGGGTGAAATGTTCTATTGTTGTTAGGTCTAGTTGATTTATAATGTCATGAATTTTTCTATATATTTGTTAATTTTCCATCTGGTTGTTGTATCCACTATTGACAGTACAATATTGAAGTTTACAATCAGAATAGTTGAATTGTCTATTTCTCCCTTCAATTAGTCACTTTTTGCTTGTGTATTTTGGAGACTCTCTTGTTAGGTGCATATGTGTTGATAAGTGCTATGTCATACTGACGGATAGATCCATTTATTATTATAAAGTGATTCTCCTTATCTCCAGTAACATATTTTTGTTTTAAAGTCTACTTTGTCTTATATTAATATAGTCATTCTAGCTCTCTTTTGATTGCTCTTTTCATGATACAACTTGCATTGAAGTGAGCTGGAATGTGAGGTCATGGAGTGGGTCATGGCTCAAATACCATTGACTCTTGCTGTTCTTATCAAGATTGATTAGATTTTTCTTGAATGAATGTTTTTCCATTTGTTAATGCCATTAGGCCAATTTATGGAGACTTTAAATTATTTAAAAAACAAACTTCACCAGTTATGATTTTGTTGGGGAGATGATCCATCGAGTTCTTTACACTACTATTGTAGGAGTTCTCCTCAAACTTGATTTTAAACTCATCTTCTCACCACTCCCACAACACACCATTCCTTTCAGATTCAACTGGAATTTAAATGACCTGAAGTGAGGAAAAATATGGAATCTGTTTTTTCATGTCTCCTTCCATTTCTTCTTCTAGATATGAGAGAAAGGATTAAGGGAATGGATGAATGTGTATTTATCTTTTTAATGTAACTGGGTGGTTATATTTTTACCTTTTAATAAGTTTCTTCAATTTCCCCAACTGAAAAAAATGGTCATTTTGTGCCCTCCATGTAGTGGCATCCAATTCTTGCTTTTTTGTTGTGTGTGTGTGTGTGTGTGTGTGTGTGTGTGTGAATTTTGTGGAGGGTTCCACGAAGCCTCACTACCACATGTTAATCTGAAACAGGAGACTAATATCTCATGGGTTAGTGCTCTTTTTTCTGTATTCCAAAAGGTCTCCAAACTGGGGTCTCAGGAGACTATGTACTCTATGCAGCAGCAGGGATGGGAATCTTTCTAGGATGAGTAGAATTTGAATGCCCCATTTCCAAGGATCTGCCTTACCTGATTTTTCCCTTTGGGGGGGGGGCTCATTATTGGGTGTTTGATAGGAGTCTCAAAGTTTTAAGCATAACTTGGTTTTAATTTAGTACTAGAGTCTAGAAGATTGTAATGGTGCAGAATTAAATCAAGTATAATTCTTAAAATCAGTAACAGAGGAAGGATAGGTATGGTATCATAAAATAAATAATAGCTTTAGTATCAATTAAACAAAGATGAAAATTGTATTCCCATTATTGAAATGTTACTTAACCATTCAAGTATAACTCTCAAATTCACTATGCTATATAAACTACTTTATCTTTCCTTACTTGGGGGAAAGTTGACCTTTTGGTTCTAATCAAGCTTTTAACTGATTGAATGAAGCCTGTTCACATTAGGGAGGGCAATCTGCTTTATTCAATCTACTGATTTAAATGTTAATCTCATCAAAAACACCCTCACAGAGACACCAGCATAATATTTTATCAAAGAGGTAGGCACTTTGTGGCCCAGTCAAGTTGACACATGAAATTAAGCATGATACTCCCTCCCTCCCTTCTTCCCTTCTTGCCCCATCTTCTTGGCTTTAGTCAACAGGAGTTGAGCTTCTGTTGCACTGAGCTGGGTGTAGAGTGAATGAGCAGGTTGTAGCTCAAATGCATGGATTCTTGCTGTTCTTCTCAAGATTTATTAAATTTTTCTTTTTTTTTTTTTTTGATGATTTACTTATTTATTTATTTGAGAGAGAGAGAGAGAGCGAGCCAGGGGAGGGGAAGATGGAGGGAGAGAGAATCTCAACAGACTCCTGCTGAGCACAGAGCCCAATACAGGGCTTAATGGGGCTCAATGGGGCTTCATCTCACAACCTGAGATCATGACCTGAGCTGAAATCTAGAGCTGGACACTTAATCAGTTGAGCCACCCAGGTACCTCCAAATTTACTAATTTTTTCCTGAATAAAAGCACAAATTACTAAAAGCCATTAGGAAAAATTTCAGACTCTAAAATTTAAAATTCATTGGATAAAATGGAATTCTTTCTCCCTCCCTCCTTCCTTCACTTCCTCACTTCTTGCCAGAATTCCTTCTTTTCCCACTCTCTTCCTTTCTTCTTTCCTTCCTATTTTCCCTTCTAACACATGCTTATTAGAACCTATAGCCCTCCCATAGTCATATTAATAGGAGAGTAATTTATACAATCATCCTCATTTATCAAACTCTTTGGGGAAATAACTTGCAAAGATTGGAGGTCTGCAAACTCTAAATGTGGGAACTGAATGCCAGCCCTTGGATTCCCTGTGGGAAGTGTGGCCTAGGAAAGAGGTTTATAATGGTAAGGGTCAGACAAGATTTTTTAATGGAATGTTTACCTCAAAAGTCATCTGTATTCTGTGACTTAAAGAAGAAAACTTTACTGGGAATTGTGCATTTATTGGTTTCAGTGTTCTGGATTTGGTCTTGATTTCAAGATTTTAATTATTTTAAATTAATATACATGACTTGACACTATTGCTTTTCTTTTTAATGAATTTAAATATTGGTCTAAACCAGAAACCAAAAATCTAGTAAAATAGTGATTGTTCACTGCAACAAGTGGGTTTTTGTTTTTGATCATAACATTATTGAATATTTTTATGCTTAGATGTAAATGAAACTTCATTTTAGGGATATTGCACGTTATATATCTTAAAGTAGTATTTTGTTTAGATTTTCCCTAAATTATTTGTGCTGCTACAGCAGAAAATTGAATAATGATTTTGTCATTTTCTTTATTAAAAACAGGTGAAGCAGTTGTTTTGAAGCTAGTGTTATATGAACCATCTCTAATTCAACATGTTAATCCTGGATGCTTGGGGGGAATATTTTGGAATCAAAGTATCAAGAATAATTATTATCTTCTCAAACAACAGGCATTTATTTTGTGTGTGTTGCACATGTGTTTTTGTTCAATTCGAAAAATGGAGATTAAATGTCCTTTATGTCCAAGGACCTGTACCAGAGACACAAAAGTCTTCCATCAATTTTCAGAGTAATTAGAGAGTGGGGGACATGCAATTGAGATAGGAGAAAGTCTAAGAAAGTTCCTTTAGTGGTTGTAATAAATTCTACAGTTTCAAAGAGAGTAAGTGCAATTTATTTGAGGGTCCAGAAAATGCACAAGGGAGGTGATATTATAATTAGTAATATATACACTTTAAGTTGGAATTAATTGCTTCTGCTTCCATATTTTTTGCATTTTCATCATAGTATTTGTTTCATTCAGCTTTAGCATACTTCATTATTTGTATTTGCTTATCTGACTAGTTTTAAAGCTTCTTGAGGACAGGGACCTAGTCGTAATCATATTTGCTCCAAATACTTGCCATTCCTTTGTATCCTTTCACCTAATCCCCATGCTAGTGGCTAAACAAATGTTTGTTTAATTACATTTGGCACTATTATGAAGAGAAAATGATGCAGAAGCTCAGGGCTCTAGTCTATATGAGCCAAATACCTTTTGATAAGAGGGTTTAAGATTAACAGATAAATCCTCTGGTAGTAATTAACACTTTCCTCTGAAAAACAGTCAGGGCCCAGATAGACAGGAGGTCAGAGCCATGAAAATATTTTTGAGAAGCAAGGGGAATAAGGCAGGACATACTTGTTTACAGACACACAGGAGAAAAAAGGTAAGCAGTGCTTGCTACAGTTCAATAGTGACTTGAAGTGTTAATCTGTACCTATGAGTTTAGATGTATTTTAGTTTCTGCTGAGGATTAACTATAGTGCCTACAGACTATGCAAAACTGTGTTATAAGATATGAATAGGAAAAGAAGACCTGGTTCCTGCCCTCAAGTGGCTTTTCAAAATATATTTTCAACAGAATTGTTTCTCTTGCTTTGCCTTCCCTATTTTTTTTTTT